>NC_040899.1:17206159-17321159 GCF_900634795.4 Betta splendens | reverse complement strand
TGTTCATTTGTACATGGAAAATCATATATATGCCTAATTTTGCCAGAAGACTTTACTTTCATTGTTAACTGGATTTTCCCTTATGTGTTTAACATTCATTGGCAATAAGTGATAATGTGATTGTTGACAATGTCATCAGAGAGACTAAGAGACTATTCCCTGGACGAAATTTAACTAAACTTTCCTCTCAGTAACTAACAAGAAATTGTTATTTTGTGGCCTGTCATGCACAGAATGACAGGTTCATAAAAATGGGAATGAAGTCAAGCAGCGGAAAGCATAACTTCCCTCCATGGCCAGACGGCATTTCCTTTCTTATCACTGTTCTTCAAAAACACCTTTAGCTTGGCAAACATTGTAAAGAGCCATTGATCTGAGTGTCCTTGCAGTACATGGGACACCCTCCGAAGCCCGTAAAATATTACTTTTATTCCCCACACAGTGACGCAAATGACTATCTCCCAGCTCACCACCTCCTGACACACAACAGATAGCACAAAACAAAAACGCAAGCTTGTATCCACAAAGCTGCTGAATTTACAGTATGCACACAGAGGCAGAAGCAGCCAAAACCAAAAAGATAGAACAAGAGGCTACATGGGCTGCAGCCACAACATCCCATGTTAACGTGGCTACTAAGTGTATAAATTCTGTCAAGGCCGTCTACATAGCAGAACACCCATGTAAACACACATTGCTGTGCTGTGTATCATGGGAATGTCTTCACTGCACAGCTATTCAATAAATATAAATGACTGCAGGACACAGAATTAAAACAAAAACCTAACTTCACACTTAGAAATATTTCATGTTGAATTGTCCACACAGCACTTTGCCTTCTTCACTCTCATATATTAAATAAATATGTATTACATCTTTTGGTATTTGCTGATTGTTCAGACACCAAACGCTCTGATTTCTCACCTATAAACTAAACTGTTTTCCAATGGAGGTGTTTTTCTACCTAATGACTAAATCCACTAATCTATCAAATGTTGTTGAATCACCATCATTTAAACAGACCTTTTCAAGTTGAAGAAAGTGCGGCACAATAAAGTGCCGCATTACTCCAAAATTAGAGAAAAATCCAGAAGAAACACAAAACGAAGTACAGTATATGAAGATACTGTATGTGGAGAGTCCGCTTAAGTGAGAACCATTATTTCAAAACTGAAACTCTGGACCTTCCCAAAAACAGAACCAGGTAGTTACAGTACATGAGGACGGGGGCCGTACACAGTTCTTTATGATGCTGTTAACAGAGTTTACAGTGTGAAGTAGCTCTTTTTGACTCCTTTGTCACTGAGGTTGCACTGATGTGAAATTGTTTTATGTTTTATTTAAAATATATAATAGGTTGTGTTTGCACTGTTAGCACCGTCTGTCACTTTGTATCAGGGATTTGTGACAGGTTTGGCAATTTAGTGGCTCTCATACGTACTATATAATATTAGCAAACAAGACATGTGGCATAACTTGGGTTGTTGCAATGTCAGACTAATGATCTTTGTGTGTCAGGATCCTGGGCTGGGACACTCTTAATGATCTCTCTCTCTCTCTCTCTCTCTCTCTCTCTCTCTCTCTCTCTCTCTCTCTCTCCCCTTACACCATGCAACACTTCTGACTCTGGACCGCACCCACTCACCTTTTTACCCTTAGTTTACATTACCAGCAATTAGGACCAGTTCCACGCACCAGTTACCTACTCTCTGCTTCCCCATTATAAATTTGCTCCACCCATGCTTCAGTTGGTCATTGGGTTGTTGTAATTTGGGAGTCATCCTCGTATTTTGTTCATTTTTGTCTTTGGTTTCTTTAGTTATTGATAGTCTGGTTTCATTAGACTAACTTTTTACTTAAGTGCTGTTCTTGCTCTGTCCCATAGCCATTATGGAAAACAAACCTTCTATTTTAGTGGGTATATTTCTGCCATGATTGTTATAAAAAGGCTCATGATGATGTTTATCATGTTTTTTTGGTTTCCACATGTTAAAAGGTCCAGTATACCAGTTGCATTTAGAGCTTTTTCCATAGCTTTTTAATAGTGATAATAGTGATTTTTTAGTAATAGTGTATATACAGGATAGGTGTGATGAGCTACAGCATGACTTGCACGCTAAGCATGGTTGAACTGTAAGTCATGATGCCTTCTCATGACTCAGGAGAGGTCAGTGACTACAGTAATTAACACTGTTAGGACATTCAGGTGTTACACATGTGACTTGTTTAGATATACTGGCAATTTAACCTTTTGCATAGGAAGTTTAGGCAAGTTTACCTGGATGACTGATAATCTCCACTGACTTACTGTAACAGGGTAATTAAAAAAAACAAGATTCACTGCACAGCATAGCAGTACAAGACTCTAAGATCTAAATCACTGCAGTGCACAAGAAAGAAGATCAATGACAGAGCCAGAAAACCCAGAAACAGAGAAGTCAAAACATCCTAACAAAAAGAAACAGGTGACCGACCAACCATAAACCACAAAATGAGGAGAATTGAAGTAACAGCAGAGAAACAGAGCAATAAGTGTGGTGTGTGGAGACAGTTTTTAAATACTAGCTATGGCAGGTCCAGGTGATTGATACAATGACCAGACAGGTAACTGGGAGTAGGATCCAGGAAATGATGTCACCAGACAAACCAAACACATCAGCGCCTCTGAACGCTGGAGGCCTGAACTGTTACAATCACAGTAGGCCTTAGAGAAGCCTTTCAGTCCTTACACGGACAGTCTGTTCCTAATCACACCTTCAGAAAAACATTTTCAGTGCACTTTAGTTCCACACACTCACGTCCAAGCTGGGTTGCAGGGTTCTGGGATACCTATTTCTACTGCCCTCTGCCTCCCCCGGGTTGGGGGGGTTGGTCGGGGCTCGGGAGGAGCTGCGGTCCCTGCCTGGGGCCACATGGACGGCAGGCCGGAGACCTACCCTCCCCACGAATGTGATCAAGCGAATGGTGTGGGTGGGAGAATGTATCTGAGAGTGCATTGGTTCACGTATGATTGGCTAGTTTGTTGTGAGAGAGTCTATGGTGTGTGTGTGTGTTGATGTGATGATGTGTGTTGCACATGTGGATGGGTGTATGCGTCTGTGTTTGTGTGAGTTGGTATGCCTGTGGTGCGGTTGAAGTGTGGGGGGTCCGGTTTTTCGCCCGGGGTACGATGATCGTCTGCCTGGGTGGTCTCTTTTCTGCTGACCCCACCAATTGCTGGCCTTGTGCTGCAGGCCGCTGTAGCGCCAGGGGATGAGGTCGGGCCGATGGGGTAGGCCCCGCTCCGCCCGTGTGGGGGTGGTGGGCTGGGGGCGGGCCCCACTCTGGGCGCGGGGGCATCTTCTGGCGGGCTCCCTACGGACCGTGGGTCCTCGGGCTCTACTCTTTCAGGCCGACCCTCCCGCCGGGGGGAGTGTTTGCCCATGGTTCTCATGGGGCGGACAGCGTTGACCCCCGGTGGCCCACTCTGGCCTCGGGTGCTGTCTCTGTGGCTGCTGCAGCTCTGCCTGGGGGGCTCTGTGTGGGCAGCTTGGGTCGCAACACCTGCCCTCCTGGAACTGAAGGTGTGTGGGCTCCCTGGCTGCTAGGATTCCTTCCTCTGCTTGCTGGATGGGCGTAGTGGCGGAGCCCCTCACATCACCCTGGCTTCCACAAGTGGCATTGTTCATGCACCAACGTCTGCCTCACCCTTTGGGTGAATAATGATAAGCTACAGCCTTACTAACCTTGTAGTGGGACACTTTCCAAATCCAACTGTAAGTATTATTGATACTTATCACTACCGATATGAATAATGTGTGAATATGGAATTTGTGGTGTTGTATGTCATGACTTTTATTAAGTAGTATGGGATATGTATAATAATGCACATATGTATGTATATTGTATGTATATGTTTGTATTAGTATGTGCACATACCTTAGCACTATTATTGGTATAAGTATTAATCTCCAAGGTAAACCACAGTACAAAAATTGTTTAGTTATGAATGTGTTAGCCTAAGGTACATCCATGCTTCTTATTTATTTATTTTTTTGCTCCGATTGTTTACTTAACAGATTTGCTTGGTTTCAGCAGCTGGTTGCACCCCTTATCCCCCCTCCCCCCCACCCTCCCGCATACACACCCTAAAGCAGAAACCTAACCTGTCCACCAACACAGCAACATCACACACATTTTGGATTAGCTAAATAAACCATTAAATAAACCATAAATCAGGAAGAGTATATATATTCTATATATACTCTTCTTGTTAAAGCAAAGCTGTCCATCACAATATGGCATTCAGCGTAATATATGCTGCTTGCTTAACTGCTGGACAGAACAAAAAAAAAAAAAAAAAAAAAAAAAGAACCAACAGGGGTAAACAAGGAGCGGGGAAAGCGACGCTCCCATTCCTCCTTCACTTCTGGAAGCAGCATGAGCTGAAGTGTGAAGCGTGTGATCGCGGAGTTGTTGCTGTTTACGTTTGCACCTGAGGCCGGTGCAGGTTTGAGCAACTCTCAGACTGCAGGAATCGGAGAGACTCGGAGCCTCGCGGCCTTTTCTTCTTCATGGCTGTCGGTCTGAGAGCATTAAACCAAACAGCAGCAGCAGCTGATGCTCTGAGACGGCTCCCACACACGCACGGTCCCTCAGAACCGGGCCTCCACCAGGAGCCAGGCCCACGTTCAGGGTGAGAGCGGGCGAGGACGGGCTGAAGCCGCAGCAGCGCCTCAGGAACCAGCCGACGTAAATACCAACATGCAGCTCCGCCGGCAGAGTAAAGACTCTCACAGTTTGGTCCATTATTTGTGAACTACCCGTTTTTTCCTGTTCGTGTTACACGGGAGCAGGAGAAAACACAGTTTGACATAAATACCAGCACACGGCTCCGTAAAGGTCACACGGAGACGAAGAAGCCGCTTTTGATTCCATCACACAGTAAAATGAGAATTTATGCATTTATTGTAAATAAAACTACATTTCTCCAAAAAAAAAAAAAAAAAAAAAAGAAAAACATTTTCATAAAAGGAGGTTTTAGCCTTAGTTTGTAACCAAACACTGTATTTTTGGCATGCTATTTTATTAACCATGGCATTTGTCTACTATGTGTGCAGCCTGGTCTACTTTTAATTACTGTCAGAATCAGTCCTGTGTTCTGTGTGTCATAGTTTTGAATGAATACTGGAACATACACAAGTACTGTATTACAGATAGCTGAGTTATAGTGGTGGCATTCAGTTGAAATCAGAATCAATTATATAAAGGTTTGCATTAATTGAGGTACCAGGAAAACACTTGTAACGTTTACGATGGTGCCGCAGGGACAGCGACAACATACGAAGCATTCATCACAGTCTCAGGAGCAGAAAAACATTTTCCCCTAATGAAAATGACAAAAGTGCTACATGTGTACAGTGAGGTGCTGTTTTAGAAGCTGCTTTATTGCCTCCCTGGCGTTTTACATCAGACATAGTGGCTGGGGCACACTATAATAAAATAATGGACAGACATGGGCAAAACTGAAACCAAAGCCCCTTTTCTCCATACACGACTGAGCTGAAAGGAGTGTTGTCCTCATAAATCTATCACTGATCTGTTAGTTGATGCTAAAATAGCACAGAATCGTTTGTAGTTCTTCTGTGTTTTATATTCGTTAGCAGCTGGCAAGTAGAGAGCATGTTGAATTGAACATTATATTGAATATGGTTTGCGTGGTTTTATTGCAGCTATTATGAAAAATAAATAGGCATAAATATATTTCCAGCGCCACATTCCTTAGGGATTCACAATGAAACTAACCACATTGGATGTATTAGGTTGTGTACTAATAAATTCCCAAAGGCTTTTGTAGGAACTAGAGTCAGGCAAAGGCAGCTTTTGTTATCAGACCAGTGTGAGGGGGCATTAATATATTGAGCCTGACTCCATCAACAACTAAATATTTGTCAAAGAGAATCCTTTAGATAAAGAAATACTGTAGCAACTCCACTGCAGGCAGGCTAACCGCTAGCACCTTTAACATTGTCTGGAAAATATCAGGCAGATGTGAAAGCAGCTGCGTAGAGAAGCAGTTTCTTTTCAACTCCTGACATGGGTAAAACACTGCAAAGGTTAAGGTGCCAAAAACGTTTACTTATTCAACAACAATAGCAGGATTAAACAACACAGAACACATCCTAACAGCTGCTGTACTCAGAAAATCACACTACATAAAGCCACAACAACCACACTATTATTTACATTCACCTGATCACTTTCATCATGCTAAGCTAGCTTGTTGAGCTAGCTGGCTAGACAGTTTAGAGTGCTAAACTTATTGAAATATTGGTGCATGCACTGGGTGCTGGCAGTGCTTTGGACACAACAAAGGCTTCAACATAAAGTACTGTATGTAACCGTGCAAGATCACATTATAACATGATCCCCCTATTGTACCCAATAGATTCAATGACAATAATTGACAAACTTTCATCTGGTCTTTATGTTAACAGAAACAAACAAGAAAACAATATACCCCACGGCTGCAGACAGGCCAGCCGAGCATATTCTGTTCACCACTGTGTTGATAGCACTGCACATTCACCAACACGCATTATTGCAGCCCCCATTCATGGTACATTCCGTTTTTTTGCTCATTTTCTTACTGACAATTCACATTCTGACATTCTGACACATTTACATTCAGTTCAGACCCAAAAAACGTGGCTGTGACTGCACAAAATTACTGTTTAGATTCCTCCTTATGTAAAGTCCCAGGTTCCATTTCTGAACCAAGCAAGGTCGTGTTATGTAACAGCAGTTTTCCAAAGTACTTCATCTACCCTTGAGTGAGTGTATTTATTGCGGTAGCGTGATGATTTATTGTGTCTGATGGTTGAAAGGTCAATGTGTTTGGCCTTTACACAGTCAGAATTCCCTGAATTCACTGTATTCATGTATTACTGTTACTGTCTAGCAATTTATTAGGTGTGGATACTTTTTCTGCAGAGTTACAAAGTCAAAGACAGCTGGTACCAAGTTAACTGGTGTTTGTTCACACCACACATGGTACAAATACAGTGAACCTCCAGGGCTGGACTGAAGATGTTGTTTTTGTCCTTGTATTGATACTTAAATATATCTGTGTCTTGCTACCCAATTCCTTTCTTAAAAATATTTTAAGGTCAAGTGTCAAGATATTCCAAGACAGCAGAGAGAGCTAATACTGTTTCCCCAATCCTTTGGTTTTACTTTACTGACATTAAAATAGCAGCAAATAAACACTGCACCAGTTGCAAACCTACATAATTTGCAATAGTCACCCTCCTTTCACAATACAGTATACTGTTCCATTTGCCACTTCTTGGAGATGACCACTGTCATCATTTGCAACTTTCACTATATCATAATGGAAACTGGGTTGATGCTGTTGCCAATTCATCTAGTGCTGTTTCAAGCTATTTCATTCTGACAAGCACAGGGCACAAACCACCCAGATTCCATCCAGAACATGTCACAGACACAGGTGAAGCATGGGACAAAAGGTCAGAAAGGAATTTAAAATTGGAAAGTGAGCAGGAAAGAAGGAGGGATTAAGAGAAAGCCCTATATTTCCCTCTATGGTTTTTAAAAAGGCAAGCTCTCTGATTGCCAGTGTCAAAGTGACAGGGTCTTTTATGAGCACTTGGCGGGTCCCCGCCCTGGTTTGTGTAGCCAGGCAGTGATAGCAGTGCCCATTGTTGGGCTACCAAGTGGGGCGCGGCTCTCCGCTATTGAGAGGGGAGGGGCCGGCACTGCTTGCCCGCCCTGCGCAGTGTGTTAGTTGAATAGGCAGCTAAGGTGTCCGTGCCCCACCAGTGCCCTTCAGTGTGGGAAAGCTGGAGAAGAAAGCCCCTGCAGCATCTTAACGACAGCTGACACAGGATCGCGTGATAGCTTTGGACACACAGGCCACCATGAGGTGACGCGCCACGCTGACAGACACTGTATTACAGACACACTCCCAGACTGTGTTAACATCGTCTGTCAGAGATCAAACAGATCAGGTTCACATGTGCCATAATGTATAATACATGCTGCATTGTGGACACTCGGACTATACACACAGAGATGCGGTACAGACAACACTGACAATGTAAGATGATGATCTATGCAGCACAATAAGCAGTACAATCACCACACATGCACTCATACAATCCTATCAGTGCACAGGCATACATGTTATACAACAACAAATTACAGCACATAATGCAATGCCTTGAGAAAGGAACATAAAGACATCTGATACCTTGCTACCTGATTTCAAAGCACTCAGGAGTAATATTTCATACTGTATATTACATACACGTTAAAATGCTCATCATCAGAAGTACCAGGATGGCTGCCTTCACTGTAGAACAAGACCTTTGATAGGACACCAGTCTAGTCCCTGAGTGTGTCTTGGGTTTGAACGATTTGCCAAAAGAGCATTTATGAGGCCTGGCTTGCTCCCTCTATCAGGCTGACTGAGTGCAGGCCAGTTACATCCATCCAGCCCAAACTCACTCATCCATGTCTTTATGGACTTTGCTTTGTGCATGGTGCACAGTCATGTTGGAACACGATCATCCCCAAACTTTTCACAAGCACCGTCCTAAACTCAGACCAGTCTATAGAGGCCTCTGGAACACTATAGGGATGTCCCAATGCCTTTGATAATATAGTGTATATTAAAGCATTTTCCTAATTTTACAATGCTGTAACCATGCTCAGCCACAGACTAAAATGCCATCAACTCACTAATATTCATTTTGGTGCATCAGCCAGTACTTTATTTCTTACATGACAAGTCCCAAATAATGTGTTTGCGTTACTACTCTGCCATTTCTGGAATTCCAACTCACAAATACAACCCTAAACCCTACAGAAAAGGACCAAGACGGCATTCCTCAGGCAAGTTTAAACTAAATATTCTCCTGCACTTTACGTACAGTAGGTTACACAAGGATGATATATGGACATGGTAACAGGGCTGACCCTGCCCAGACACCGCATTTAGAATTAGAAAAGAGAGAATCCTGCTCTTTTGTTTTAACAAATGTTTGTGTTGTTGTGTTCAAGAGATTTGAGCCATCAACTGAGTGTTAAACTGATGTTTATCAATACATGTTGTGACTGAGTCACCTAAACAATTTATATTGTTGATCTGTCAAACCTTTCATCACTGATTCCGTATGAGTGTATGAAAAGATGGAGTCAGACCGGATGCAATTCCTTGTTTGTCTTGTGCAAACCTGGCGAATAAAAAAGATTCTGATTCTGATTCTGTTTCTGATTCTGACTGCTTGCTTGTTTCTCTGGACATGTTGGCAGCAAAGCTACTTGACTACAACTTGAACTACCTTGTGAAGGGATGAGGTGGTGAGGGGTGTTGAAAGGGGTTCACCACAGTACGGCTGTTGTTCCAGTGCCCAGGGATTACAATTAACCAGCCACTCCTGTTGGGGCTTAATGACCAAACACTGCAAAAGCCAGCAGCAGGGACACTTCCTGAACAGTGCTGTGTTAGTCCTAATTGCTTCTGGCACAACAAGCCTTGTTGTTTGTCTCATTGCCAGTTAAGAAGAATCATAGTTAAGTATGAATCAAAACATGTTGATTTGGTGGCATGACTGATGAACAGTCTGTTTTAATGCCAGGCTTTTCACACAGAACTAGTGTATTTTGGATGTGTTTGATCACTACCTAATCTGCCTTCGTGCACAGAGCTTTTCTTTGAACCGTGCTTCAGTTCTTCACACAACTCTGGTACCACATAACATTTAAGAGGGGACAATGTGATCTCGTATTTTTCAAACCAAACGTTGACCCTGCCAACACATGTCCAATCATGGAGTCAAATGGGGCAGGGGGCTTTAGCTAGGAGGTCCAGCGGATTTGGGTAAACCATCTGTTGACCAAAGCTTTTTGGAAAGAGCACTAATATGGATTTAGGATATTATTCTCTCTGCAGGTGGGATGGTCCAAACCCCTGTGGATTTCTCTTGGAGGAGGGGGTGAGTCTTACAAATAAAAAAAAATCAAAAGACAGACATGGCAGAATGAAGTGGAGAAAGACTGAGCTTTTCCCTGTTTACCCCAAGTCATTCATGGCTCAGCGTAGTTATTTACAGGGGTTCCATCAGACAGGTGCTGTCTGCCACACTGGTCATTACAGCAACAATGAGTGTTTGCTCTCTGCACACGGGACTTGGAATACTGACCCATTGGTCTGTTAGAGATAGACCGAGGGAATTAAGAGCACTCTGGTTCTCTATCTGAACTGGGTTATTCAATAGTAGCCGTCTTTACTGGGCTTAACGTTGACTTGCCCCCTTTTGCTTACTTGTTTGTTTATCAGGATTGTACAACAACGCTTTAAGCTGCAAGGTGCTTTCACTGTATCACAGAAGGGGGATGAACAGATCGGCCCATTTGGACGTAGTTTAGAATAGGAGATTTATTCTTCGACAATATCATATACATGCATTTTCTTACACCTAGACTAAACAGACTTATTAAATACAGTGTGTATAAACATCAGTTGAATCTAATTACTATAAATCTTGAATTTCACACAATGTTCTTTAGGCATGAGAAAAATGCATTTCGCGTGAATGAATTCACATTAATTTTCCCGTTTTTCAGGTTATGTTATGCCCAACAAAAGCAACTGGACTTTGAATGTAGTCAGGTGAGGAGTGTCCAGCTACTGTAGAAAGGTAAACATCTTGAAGATTAGTTAGTAAAGAGCCAGCATGCCAAGCTGCTGTGTACGTTAAGTTCAATAGAGCAGCAGAGATCCGTGGCTGCAGATTAATCATCTGTAAAAGAGGTGCTGGTCATTGGAAGCTCTTTCTCAGCTCCTACTCAGGAAATTACGGATTCCCACTAATCCTGCTCTCCTCCCTGCCCGCCCACCCCCTCCTTCCACAACTAAATTTTCCAATCTGAGATACTGAGTGAATTGATTCCAGGAAATGTCTATTTTAAGGAACAGATTGTGGTACTGTTGTTGGCACACATGAGTGGAGACAGGAATGACTAACCCACTTTATTACATTAGGTTACGATATGTGTGATATGGAACCACTCCACTCTGCTTCCTGTTTTGAAAAAAAATACAGAGAATATATTTCACTTACACATGTAAATGGATGGAAAAGCAAAACTATCATGGCACTAGTGAAAAGTTTAGGGAAGGTGCTTTGTGCTGCAGAATATTGGAGATTGAGTTTAAATTCCCCAGTTAGTCTTTGTTGTTTAAAGCTTTTCTCTTCCAAAAACAAATTAGCATGAATCCCATTTTAAAGTCTTCTTCAGCTCATTACACTTGTTAAGGTCTTTGGTAAAACTGGTTTATTACTGTTTATTACTTGGTCCACAACAATTCTTAGTTGGTGGGTTGCAGTTGTACTTGGTGTTTTCCCCAATAGCCAGAAGACACAAAGAAGTATTAGGCTTTCATGGCAAGAATGAAATAATAAATATTTGCACAAATATTTCATTAAGGAAAGGTAAACTACATTCAAAATCAGTCAAAAATTTCAGAAGAAAATGTGCTTTTTCATGTGTAGTATGTGGCTGCAAAACGGCTTGTGTAGAAGATCTAATAAAAGAAACAAAGAAAGAAAGAAAGCTTTTATTTGTCATATTACAATATAATCTATATACAGTTATATATATAATGAGCCTGTACTTCATTACTTAGTAACAAGGAAAATTATTGTTTTTAGCCCATGAATACAGTATTGTTATAGGCATTATACCTTAAAAAGGGAAAAACCATAGTGACTTGGAAGAGATGGCTGCATATGTGCAAAATGACACAGCAGTTAACAATACAATAAGTGAAAGGTACACTAATATGCCATATTTAGATAATATTTATGCAATAAACAATAACCCGTTCTATGACTCCATACCCACTCTGACCACTGTTCAGCGTTGTACTGTGCCAACCCAACTTAATTTGATTGATTTGTTTCTGTACTTTTCATTTGCTGCTGTATTTTTCTTCTATGTATTATGCTGTGCTGGTGTGACGAAATGTCACTATTGTGGGACTGTTAGGCTTTTTTATTTTTATTTTTAATAGAATTAAGTTGAGTTGGCACAGTACTAGAACTATACAGGTGAGCAGAATAAGTATGGAGTCATAGGAAGAATTATTATATATTGTTTGTATATAATATAAATAATGCACAGTGGAAAATATATATATATATACATCTGCATAGGGGATACATTGCTTTTTAAATCATATTAGGTTTATGATCACAACGAAGGTTCCAAGGCTTCCAAATAGTTTTTTGTTCCATAGACTTCTATCTTCACAATGTACCAATAAGACCAACCAACACCAACACGCTGTCCAGATACAAATGTTAATGTTGTTGTTGCAGGGGTATCGGTGTCAGGCTTGACTTCGCTTGGAGTCCGAAGAAGGAAAGAGAAACTCTGCAGCTAGCTGCCTCGCTAGCACTTTTCAGTTCAAAAAGAATTAAGAGTCATACACGCCAATTAATTATAGGATGCCATTCTATCAATTCTGTGAGGATCTGTGGTGCATTGATAATATTCATTCATAATTATTTAATAGTGTGATTCATTATGATTGAAGACAGTGATGATATGTATTAGTCTTTAATGTATTGTCAATTTGTGGTTCAACCATTTAACCATGAAAACCATAAAAACATCCAGATCTGTGGTGGAGCATCTCTGGAATTAATTCATGGTCAGTAAAATCAGTCCACAGCATGTGTGCTGGATATGTCCCTACTCGTTACACAGTCTGGCTTGGGTGACCCCATGCAGCAGGATGCAAGCATCTGATAACTGAAAGGGGCTCTGTGGTTGTGGGCTGATTAGTTTTGCTAATGTCCTTCCTGATGCTGTAAGGACATCCTGCTCCTAAAACAAAGCTCTTCACAGCGAGCTGTGTAATCAGGACTGTATACAATTTAGACAATTAGATTTTAAGATTAAGATGTAATGTATTAACTACACTTGGCATTCGATTAAATTTGCATTTTTGGCAAACCGTAATTTCGAAAAACTGGTAAACATCCTTCAGGAATAGTTGTTTTTGATTGTTTAATAGTTTGCAGACGTTTGGGTAAACCAACTGCAGTGCACTAAGCTTTGTGGAAGGAGCTGAATTCTGCTGTTGCACCAAATAAACAGTGGGCATCTGGTTCACTGACTTTTAAATTATGGAGTAAAAAATAAATATACAGAATGTGAAGTTGCATTATTAACGATAATTAGAGTTTTTTTCATTTCACGTCAGAGTTAGGGAATGGGCCTCAATTTGAAGCACATTAAACACTGGCATTGGCGTCTTTGAATGTGTCTGTGTCACATTTATGGATAGAAAACTGGTAAATACAGGGAGTGAGAGAAGATTGTTACCAGCGGAAGCATCTTAATCACGATGTGCACAATAAGAATTTACATACATTTACAATACATTAGGATGGCCTACCAGATTTATTTAATTTCTGCACCAAAATACATTTTTTTTGAAAATCACAGAATATAATTGATTAATTGATATGTATTTTTTCATTTATTTCCCAGCTGTCATCTGGATGGAAGGAGGGAAAGTGATCCATCACAGGGCCATGGAGACAAAGAATCACTCACTGTCATAGTTACTTACCCTAGGAAGTATCAGCAATGGTTAGAAAACAATATGAGAAATAAGGACTTGAGCTATTCTGCTTCGATCGAGTGGTTAAAGTGCTTGGGGTTGACAACTCAACTGATCAACCACATGTGCTCAAGATTCTAAGCCATCTAAGTCATGGTATCTGGACATCTATCTTCTAATCATTTCATTCCTTATTCCAGGCTGGAGATTCCAGACGTCTCCAAATTTATTTCACACCCATAATGAATAGACTTATTAGGTGGACAAAGAAAGGGGGAGGAGTGAGTAGATGTGGAAGTCTCACCTACTGTAACTCCTCCCACCGCCATCATGTGGCCTTTAAGTGTAGGAGACTTGTGAAGTGGCCTTGATCTTTCTAGGGACAGATGAAAGGGCAGCATGATGAATAGGAGACAAGTAGCGTCTGAGTCCTGCACCTCTGTGCAGGGAGGGGACGTTTATTTGCACATGTAGGGCTTGTTAGACGCCTCTCTCAACCACTAGTCTTCCCCGTCTCTGTGGACATTACTCTTATAAATGGAGATACACTACTGCTCATCCTCATAGTGGCTGAGCATTCTTCACTCCACTGGACTACTTATTTCATGTATGTTTCTGCTCTTGTGCTTTGGTAAGCTGTCTTGCATGTCAGTGGCTTTGAGGTGAACAGTATGTGAAGTTTCTCAAAATCAATAGCCATGCAAAGAATAACCAGATCCTTTTTTCTCAGGCTAAGAATTTTCATATTTTGGTATAGGAACATGAAAGTGCATCAAGGAAGGTATCAGACAACAGGAACCATTTGTGAGTCAGTGAATGGTAAAGATCATGATCCACGAAGTGCAGGCTTTCACAGTCAGACAGCAGTTGGGCCTATTAGAGTGTTTAGTCATTAGAGGAAATTATGGCAGACTAGACATCTACCACCAGATATATCTAGATATACAGTAACTGATGTGACATACCCAACATACAGCTGTGACAGGTTCAATATAAAAATCATTTTTTGAGTGAACCTTGCCGTAGCAACATGATCAAGACATTGTTTCTTGTTTTATTCAGTGTACCCAGAATCAGATGTGGCATTGGAGACAAGTAGTCACTGTCTTAAAAAGCCCAAATATTGTGAACTATTTCCTAATTTCCATCGTTACGTTCACGCAGTTAAAGGGACACATGGACTTGACTGATATGTGAGTCATATGTTTGTCCATGAGGACATCACCTGGGCTCTTATTGTTCTCTGACAGGACATGCTCACACATGTCAGCTATCCAGAGTTTAGGTTACACCCACACAGCTCTATCAACTGCTTCAGCAGGAGCCAAAGGCGCTGTTTGTGGAAAGAGAGGGGTCACTAAAACACAGTGCTGGGAGCTTTTGTTGTCAGCTTGAGGCGACTCAACCCAGAGACCTTACAATTATTCCAAAACAGTAAATGTTGCTGCCTGACTACAGTCAGCTCCCTGTCTAAATACAACTTTTTTCCTCCCAACAACAGTTAAAAGCATTGCTATGCATAAGATACCTGATGTGCCGTATGTGTGTCCTGCTGCACATGCTCATTCCACATCACCTGCAATGCCTCAAGCAGCCGAAGGAGCAGTGAGGCGGCTTTTCACAAATTATGTGGTCCAAAAAAACTAATTGGCACTATAATTTCAATCTGTTAAAGCAGTTGAGCCGGTGGCCCAAGCAAACATGCAGCCTTTAAATGACAGCGTAGCACAGCACTAATATAATGCTACAGCGCCTTCCAACATCAAAACGACTGGCTGAATTAGCTGCAGGGCACGGAATGTCCTGCCCTGCCGCTGCACACAGTAATATCCTCAGGTTATCCCCAAAACATGTCATTTACTCCCATATAAACACCTCAGACATGTTTAAGCACACAAGCAGAGATAAATCACCATTGTTTGCACTTCTTTACTCACTCAACAAAACTGCAGTTATGCTTTTGCACAGAACATATAAGACTTTTTCGTACAAAACCTGTCGATTGTAAGTATATGTTGTTGTTGTTGTTTGCCTTAGGTAGGACATGCTAAAAAAATTATATACTACTGTCAAAGTAATTCTTTGTGCACCATTTTATATTTAGTAGCTGGCACTGAAAACGTATGAGTGAGTGAGTATGACTACAGTTCAGTTCTCCCAAAGTGATGAAGAGCAGGAGGATGAACAGGAGAAAGGCCAGAGGTATCGTATCTGCTAAGACGCAGCCAAGCACCATCTTTAGCTCTGTTCATCCGTCTGTACATCTTGAAGTTCCAGTCCTACTAGTCCAACACATTCACACGATAAATCAGAATGTGACGCTGTGCACAATGCAGGTTGTGAGGTCTTCCTGTGATTAGAAGGAAAACACTGTGTCAAGCACCAGGCAGCAGACATTTTCCTGAATATTTAGTATTTTACAGCTAACAGCTGTAACTACATCCTCAGCTTTGATGCAAAGTAATGCAATTTCTAAACATTCGAAATTCTATTGCTTCCAGTTCGGTCACTTATAAAACTTATATAAAAAGTTATATATAGTTATAGTTATATAAAAGTTGTAAATGATTCTTTGTTGTTGATTTTAATTTTACGGCTTCTTCAGCAGGCTGCTTCTGAAGCCTGTGTTTAGAGCTTTTTGAGCCCTGTGCAATTATCTACCAAGCAACCCCCATCCTGGCTTCTATGTAGAGGAGCTTACAAAAGGCTCCCATTCACCCCCGTCCCCTTTAAATGCCAATAAATTCTTTAACATTTGCTCAGGACGCAGTTAGAAATTTGGCTGACTGATGTACTCTGGCTCTGCAGAGACATTCCACTGTACTGTACAGTAACTGTAGCTAACTGCAAGAAAATGACACCACAGAAGAGGAAGGTTTGTTTTCAAAGGTGACTTTTTTGGTGCTAAGGTGAAAATGTTTGACGTGTGAGAAGAATGCCACATCTTACATGTCTCACTTTTCAACTTCCTGAGAGTGTCCTGATTTCCTCTGTCTCTCCACGGCTTGATTGCTTCCATACTTCCTATCTGTTCCATACCTGCTTGTCCATTTGCTCCACATTCTTTTTTTTTCACTTATTCCATTCTTGCTTCGCTCACTGTTTCATTAGTCTTTCTTACTTTTTGTCCTTTCCCCAATACTACCTTTATTCCACCGCACTACAGTAATTACTTTGACTCTGTTTTCTCTACAGCTCACCTACAGTACACTCTCCTTTGTCTCTTCTTACTGAATTTTAGTCATTCCCCATGGTTTTACTTTTACCTGTGGTACCTATTTTATTTGTCCTTGGTGGTCAGCTTCCTTCCTTTCTTCACATACTTCTAACCTTCTCTACGTGACCAACATCAAAAGAAAACCCTGCCGTGGTACCAACTCTTTCACATACACAGTTACAACCAGGAGCCTAAACTGTTTTTGCCTGTGCTTCTACAGGAGACTTTTTTTGGTATCTCAGGACCAAAAACTACATTTGGACCAGAGGACCTTGGATTTATTGTTGTTCTTCAGCTGATGCTGCCATTCTTCTAAAGTCCAATTGATGCTTTCTGTGTATTCGATTCCCCTTCACAAAAGATAACTAACAAAAACATCTGGATGATTGAAGTTAAAACTTATCAAATCATTGTCTTATTTTTGTAGCTCTTAATTTAAATGTTTATATAGAAAAGCAGCTTAACTATTTATACTGTATGTTACCAAACATGTGAGGCAGTGTTTGGTTACTTAACATGTCTGACATTAAAAGAAAAAGCCTTTGAGAAAAGGAAAAATTATTATACTATACTAATTATTTTAAAGTTGGCACTGATCATTTACTGCATTTTCAGTTGCTGGGCATTAGTTGAATTAGATTTTAGGAGTATACCTTATATTATATATATTTATGTCATGTAATAAGAGTATTAGTGGTATTAAGAGTACATGCTGGTCAGAGGTTTGATAGTATCTGATACAGGACTGCTCTGCACACAGCTGTGGGTGTATTTTAGAAATAGCACTCTGCACTCGGAGGTATTTCTAAAATGAAGGCAGCCTACCATTAGCCTCACAGTGAAGATAATACAACTTCCTCTTTCCACATGTTAGAACCTGACGGCCAATTGGAGTCATAAAGGTTCACAAGGTTCCCATAGCCAGCAGTTCACACCAAGTAGGCTGTTGTTAATGTTAATGAGGTGTGATAGCAGGTTGCATGCTTGTCAAGGTCAAGGCTGGCATTGCTAACGGCACAGAGGTTAGAAGCCTTAGCAGCGCACGCCAGCGACAGTGAGAGTGCTTTACAGGAAGAGCGTGATGTGCCTTGATGAGGCCCTTGGGTCACAGTGAAAGAAACAACTTGTATTTCTATAACTTTTCCTACAAAGTCCAGTTGCTATGACTCAAGTGGCCAAATGTTTGTCTTTTTAGTGATTGATGAAATACCATCAAATAAGACATTCAACCGAACAGATTAAAATATGGATGTGTTAATTATGATTTATTTTTATATTTTCATAAAGATTATTGCTAATATTTATTTTACCTGTTTTGAAACCTACATCATACGTGCATCCTCAGTCTCCTTGTACTAAAGTGCAGAAGTTTTTCAACAGCTGCAGCCCAACAATATGTAATGCTATGTGACTAAACAGATAACTTTACAAGTTCACTTGGCTTAAGAGTATTTAATTGGTTTGCTGGAGGTTTCTTCCTCTATAGACAGAATAATTTGATTAGGTTAAAAAAATAAATTATTACTCAATATATTTGTATGTGAGTATATCTATATAATTCATTGATTGACTACAATAAAACAGTGCTTTATGTGGGATTTGTTAGATGTTAGTTGTGACAGGTCTTATTGTCAATCTGGGCTATATAAATAAAACGGGTTTGAACTGAATGAATCACCCGGGAATATCAAATCATACAAAACAAAACAGAAAGCATTAAAACTTTGATTTCATGTTACCTCAATCTCTATTTTTATGACAAAATAAAATAACTTGAAAGAAAGTGAATATTTATTTATTTATTATTTGTTGTATTGAGTTTAAACACAATCACAAGTTAACTGACCCATATTAACCCTCTGTGTATTAATCCATAACAAATATATTTTCATACACAAATCAGTGTTTAAAGTCCAACTGAATGAAACCAAGAAGCTCACAACCTCTCCATGATGCGATGTTTGAACACTCATGGCCTCCCTTCATTTATTTGGTAACTGGAAACTGACGTCAGAAAGGGCAGAATTATTCTGGAGAGGTTCCTGGGAATGTAGTACTTAAGACGTTTCTTAGTGGTTGTTGTAGATTTCATTTGTTTGTATACTGCTGTAGATGAGAAACTCTTGCATATCATCTACATGAACACTGTTCAATGTAACAGATGAATATTATGTTGTTCTGGTAAAGTAAGTAATGCTTAGTAAGCAGATCAACCTACTTTCGCTGTTGCTCCCGGAGATACATGCATGTCCATTATAAAGTAATGTATTCACTTTCTTCAGAAGAGGGAGTGGATTTAACTGACTATTGCTCAACCTTGTTAGTGTCATAGCAAGGTGTTTCTCTGTCTCACCTACTGTATGTTCAGGCAACTAGAAAATATAAAAGGACTTAAATCCACTTCTGTCATCCATAGTCTCCAATGCTACGTATCAAATTACAGGCAAATCACATGTTAAGATAAGTTAAGTATTGCAGCATTATTTGTTCAAACCAATGTCACGGTCATGGTTTGCTTTCAAGGCTGCAGGTGAAATTTAGTTTCCAGACATTATGCTCCACATTGCTGACGTCTGACTCGGGCTCTGGCGTTGAGAGGCCTGTTGAGGGGAACCACTGAAATTAGAAGTGTTTATGTGAGTCTGTGTCCAGTGTAAACTGCTTAGAGTCTGCATGTCACCACAGCCCAGTTACAGTATGTGGTTGTTTTGTTTTACTGTTTAATAACGCACAAAAAAGTAGCACCCTTGTATAAAGGAGCAAACTAAGCATTGTGGGAGCTGAAGGTTCAGGGCATAAATGTCCTCTGTTGTCTTCACACCACTGGCCAGTGACAAACAGCTCTCTGTGCTCATTATCCAAAAGTCTCCCTTATGATCACATGTTGTAGAGTCTGTAAAGCACATATTGTTACATGACCTTTAATAGTAAAATGAAGATGTGGACTAGGAATCCGTTTGTTTAGACAGAAATGTGACTGTTAGAACCTTGTTGCCATGACTCCATGACTATCCCAATTAATTAGGAACGTTTAATTAGTCTTCTTCAGCTGTGAAAGTCTTTTTCTTCGTTTCAAAATCTCTTTCTGGTCATGCCGCTACCAAATGTTTCATTTGTTTACATAATTGTCATGAAATGTGTAAACCAACACATTCCTTGGCATCAGGAGATCAGGAGGAGGAAGTCATATTTTGAGAACAGGGACATTTTAAAAGTTCTGTCAATAAACACGTTTCCTAAAGGTTATAGACGCAAA
This sequence comes from Betta splendens, assembly GCF_900634795.4. Taxonomy (NCBI): domain Eukaryota; kingdom Metazoa; phylum Chordata; class Actinopteri; order Anabantiformes; family Osphronemidae; genus Betta; species Betta splendens. The sequence goes on along the minus strand of NC_040899.1, from coordinate 17,301,047 downwards.
GCAACAATTGTAGCACTAGTACTGGAGAGGCGTTGACAGGACTCTGACACTGACGTGGCAAAACCAACTAAGTAGTTTAATTCCAAAGCTTTAGTTACTTGATTATTGAAACATAGAAATAATAATTCTAATTATTATTAGAAATAATACACACCAATAAGTCATCAAAACACCAGTTTGGTATTGAGCAGGTTTATGTTTTGGTGTAAAAGATAGCATCTAACTAAATTTCACTGTGACGCCGAACGATACCTCAGAACTAGAAGTAACTCAAGATAATTAACATAACATTGTACATGGAATCAAAGGAACAGGTACATTACAAACCAACCTCAAAATTAACAGAATAACAAAGGTAGTGTGTGACAGCGCCCCCTAGGGCCGGAGGATTACTTATCACATATCTCATCTGCTGTCATAGCCTTTATTTATACTGCAAAATATGTTGTTATGTGTAGCGATTTAATTAATATTCTATAGAATAGTATTCTGTAACAAATGAATACACAAAAAGGCTTCTGTGCTTGGATCAAATGACATTGCTGTATTACTGCAAATAAATAACAATCATCACTTTCTACCCTGTGTGAATATTTGTATGTATTATCATCATGTTGCTTTATTGGTGTTTAGTATGAAAAGCGAAAGAAAAGTGTCTTTCATTTCATTCCAAACTGCCAAAACAAATGGTTCTCTAATGATTTTCCAGGGGTATTACTGTGTATCTAGTCACATCAGATTCAACCAGAACCAAATGCCTAAAAATATGTAAAAGCAGATATTATAAATAGGCTTCTGCATTGAACAATATCCTAAACATGAAATGATTTTTCTTACAGACAGACAGTGTAGTCTTGTGATAGTGATAATAATACTTAAACTGCCTGCATCATGAAAGCTTTGTAGACCTTCAGCCTATAGGAAAACGCTGGCCTCTGGCCAGTTCAGGCAAGTGGCTCTCAGCGAGTGAAACCAGAGAAATGGCAATGCTCAAGGGAACAGGGATAGGGATTCAAAGACATCCATTCAGTGGCCAACCATGCTTTCTAGAGGTGTAAGCCAAACTAGAGCTGACAAGGATTAACAGATCCTTTGCTCTTAGTCAAATGGATAATAATCATTGTAACCGAATGTTTAACTCTGTATGTTGTTTAGACAGTTTCTGCAAAAGTGGACATTGATCAATAATAATATTATCAACCCCCAATACAATAATTTATATAGTGAAATCAAATATATTTATACTCAATAACTGAATTTACAGTTTGTGGTGTAGTAGCAATGTTCTGATCAAATTATTATTCAAGGTAGAAAGATATTACAAATCTCATATCTGACAGTCACGAATACAGTCCCAGGTTTATATTTACCTATATTAAAAAAATACTAATAATGGTTTCATGATAATTATTATTATTATAAGACGACCTAGTTTAAAATGCATTGCCTGTCATCTAAACAATGCGTACAGTAGGTGAGATACAACTTAAACAGATCCAGTGAATTCAGCGTGTGAATTTTTCACACATCCACAGGTGGAACCGTAATGTAATAGAACTAGAAAAGGAGATTTATGTAAGAGACCAACACAACAAGTGCGAGAAATTTGGGAAGTGGAAGGAAAATTGGTTTTCAAAATCTAAATAAACACCTGACATGTGTTTATTTCACCTTTACTATGACGTCCCTAACCGAAATCCAGTGGGGCCAATTGTCTTCAAGCCTCTCAATTAGTGAATTGTGTGTGATTTAATCTCAGCATAAATACAGCTGTTCTGTGAAGCACTCACAGTGGTTTGACAGAGAACTTAGTAAACCAACAGCATCCTAGCATCATTACATCCAAGGAACACACCAGACTGGTCAGCAAAAAGCTGCAAACATCTCATGAGTATACTCCTTCATCTGAAAATAGAAGAGTTTGGTACATCTGCAAGCTGACCACAACATGGTCTTCTAGATAAACAGACTGGCAGGTATAAAAATATTAATCAGAGAAGCAGCCACAAGGCTCATGGTAACACTGGAGGAGCTGCAAAGATACACAGCTCAGGTAGAACAATCTGCCCACAACTACCACAGGTCTGACCTGTAAGAAAAACTGGCAGTAAGAAAGTCATCAGCAAACCTGAGTTGGTCTAATATACTGTACTTTCATGTTTGTGGTTGCAAAGAGGGGTATGAATAGTTTTCCAAAGCACTGTAGTCAGTTTCTCATAACACAGATAAAACATTCTCATTCCTAAGCTAGGGCCAATGAGAGGGCAAGAGAACCACAAGTTGATTTTTTCAAAACAACATTTATTTTGTGCAAAAAGAAAAAAAAAAAAAGAAAAAAAAAAGAAAACTGACCTGCTGAACATATAATGGTTGATCAGACCAGTATGACATACGGTACAGCAGTAACTAAAGACAAATACTTAAATCATAAACACTTATTATAAACAATGATTCCAAACAACTATCTTCAAATGATAATTCACTACAATAAAAAGCAAATCACTACAAAGCAAAGTAAACCAAAACCTGCAGTCTCTGCTTAATAGAAGTGGATAGTGGCTCTCTCCAATGAACCACTTTCTGCATTAAATGGTGGATTTTCTCCAGGCAACCCTTTCTACCAGGCCAGGAGCCCATCCACCACCAGCAGCAACACTCCAACACGGTTAATGGAACCGAAAATAATTAAACATAGGCAAAGAACTAAATGTGCACACTACAAAGAGAATGGATACCCTGTTAACTGTGCAAAGAACTAAAAATGTATTTTAAATACTGAAAAACCAAGTCTGTTCTCAGAAAATAACCCAAATACTGTACAAACAAATGAGCTAAGTGAGCTGTGTGGCATCACAGCTAATTTTAGAGTTATCCTACTACTGAACATCCTAATCATCCTACAGTAGCTTCACATGGAAGAATTCAAAATCCTTCTTTACACCTTATGTCTTAAAAAAACTTTTCTTGTGGCGCTGTCTACATGTGAACTGGGAGGCAGGCCCTTTAGCCTCCAAGCAGCTTCTGGTTCAGGCTCTAGAAGCCTCTCTTCTTTGTGATAAATCTTACAGTTACACAGCTGCTCCAATTTCATAATGACACGCTTTGTTTTTTAAAGGCTGTAACCATCAAAACACTGGAAATACGCAGCAAAAACTCATTTTGCCTTCAAACAATACAACTTGCAACCAAGTACATGAACACGTCCAATCAGTCATAACACAGTGGACAGCAAAATACAAACCACTGATCTCAGTGTGAATCAGTGCCTCATTGATCGTCATTGGAGCCTGTTGCTATTTGTTGTCTTTAGTTTATGTCCAATTTACCTTTTATGCAAATGATTTGATGACATGCTTTAATGCAGCTTTTATTAAATCAATGACATTAATTTTTCAAACTGTGGCAGAAAACTGAAATATTGTAAATATTACAAAAAAAATGTACACTAAACTACAGTCCAACCTATTGGAGGATGAGACACAGCCACTGTTGATACTCAGTCTCTGCTTTAGACCTCGCTGGTAAAGAACAACACAGACCTGGTGCCATTTTTAAGGTCTAAAGACTGAGAATCTTTTGTGGAGGAGTGTCAGGTGCTATGGTGAGTTCATACTGGTCTTACTGGTTTCTAATGGTTCGAAACAGATGGTCTCTCTTTGGTCACCAAAGCTAAAACAATGGTATTTGGACTGTTTGAATGATGTCCGGGTTGAAATGTTTTAAAAAAGGAGGGGAAAATGTATCAATCCAATGATACAGGTTTATACATTTGCTGCGTCTGATGCACTGCTGTAATGGTGATGATGAAAATAAATGGAAACTAGTTACCAACTACCAAAACAAGTCAAAGCGACCGATAAAAACTGTAAACCTAATCAAATTATAATATTATACAGCTAATATTCACATGGACTCTTCATGCTGCATCCTGTTTCTTGCCTGCTGCATTCTTCTAGATAATAACTAAACTGATGTTGGGCTACTGTAATTGAAATTCATGTAAAAGCCTTGATCTAAAAGCCGTAATCTGGATTTTCACAGTGAGCAAGTAGTTTGTGGCTGCTCTGAGTATATTGCTTTCCAGCATTATGAGACATGTTTAGGTGACTTAACCCCTCCAAGACCCTCCCTATCCCCTGCTGCCCTCCCAGCACCATGCTACTCACTATTCAATAGGAACATTACACTTTTTGCCTGTTGCATACACACTAAAAGTGAATGCTTAGACTAAAGTCTCAATACCTTATCTTCTTGTAGCACAGTGTTAAACACTGTAACCACAGCATACAGTTTTTGTCTATTTCTTACACACATTTTGCAAAATTTGGCCCATCATGTCAAAACTCTACACACAAGCTAATCAGACCCACTTAACACTCCTTTCTAAAAATCTGATTGTTGCAACAAAACCTAACACACAAGCTCCATTTGAATCACCCTTTTATATCACCAGCAATACACTGATTATACACACTTTATATGAAACAGAGTTCTTCCGTAAAACTTCATTTGTGCAGTACACAGAACATACATTCTTACAGAAATGTATCTGTCCAAAATGCTTTCAAAAAGAGCAGTAAGTAAGTGAAATATACTTACTCACTTTGTATTATTACTTTTTATTTATTCATCCGCTGCTTCCAGGGTTTTCTGTTGTCATGTTTATTTAGTCTGTGTTTTTGGTTGGGTCACATGCCTTTTATTATTTGCATTTGTGTAAAAATGTTTTTTTTATTAACAAATTTCCCAAATGAAAACACCTCAGGTGTGTTGATGTCTCTCTAAGATGGCAAAGTGAAACGGGGATTCACACAGGTTTTGTTGAAGTTGGTCAGCTCCCCCCACCACAGCTCCCAGCTGCCCCCTGTGGTGGCCTTTTCACGTAACAAAGGGAGCTATAGCTTTAATGTATGATGTAAAAGAGAGATCCTGGTCAAAGATGACACCAAGTTTCCTCACAGTAGAATCTGAAGCTAATGTTATGCCATCCAGGGTGGCTATCTGACTCAATAGTATCCCTCTCAGATTTTTAGGCCCAACAATAAGAACTTCAGTTTTGTCTGAATTTAGTTGAAGGAAGTTTTGGGACATCCAGGATTTGATGTCTTTTAAACAACTCTGAATTTTGACTAGTTGATCTGTTTCATTTGGTTCCAAGGACATATATAGCTGAGTATCATCTGCATAACAATGGAAATTAATAATATGCTTCCTAATAATCTCACCTAGAGGAGACATGTACAGTATAGGCTAAACAGAATTGGACCCAGCACAGAACCCTGTGGTACTCCATAGCTAATCCTTGTGCATGTGGAGATTTTCTCATTAACATGAACAAACTGGAATCTGTTCAACAAATAGGATTTAAACCATTCCAATGCTGTTCCTTTAATCCTGATTCTATGTTCTAGTGTCTGTAATAGAATGTTATACAGAAACTAGACCATTGTCCGAAGCTAATAGAAGATCATTAGTGACTCTAACCATAGCTGTTTCTGTGCTATGATGTTTTCTAAATCCTGACTAAAAATCTTCATACAGGTTATTCCCACTCAGGTGGTCAGATAATTGTTTAGCCACGATTTTTTCCAGAATCTTGGAAATAAAGGGTCAATTTGAAATGAGCCTATAGTTGGCTAGTTCTCCAGGGTCCAGGGTTGGTTTTGTCAATAGAGGTTTGACCACAGCCACCTTAAAAGCATGTGGTACATAGCCTAAATGTAAGGATTGGTTGATTTGATTTAATATGGACGAGCTAGGATTGGATCTCAAAGACAAGTGGACGACTTGGAAGAGTTGATTATTGAGATTAACTCCATATGAGTTATGGGGAAGAAGCTGTCTAGGTAAGACAGAGGATTTGGTAATTTAAAGTTGATGGATCTAGACAGTGCTTTCTGTCGTTTGGAAGAAGTCGCTGCTGAATGTTTTTTCTGATGGTGATAATTTTATTAGTAAAGTAGTTCATAAAGTCATTGCTGCTGAGATTTAAGGGGATAGTAGACTCAACACAGCTATGACTCTTTGTCAGCCTGGCTACAGTGCTGAAAAGAAACCTGGGGTTGTTTTTGTTTTCCTCAATTAGGGAGGAATAATATGTTTTTCTAGCAGCACAAAGTGCTTTTTTATATTTTATTAGACTGTCCTTCCATGCAATGCAGTTTACATTTATTTTGTTGGAACGCCACTGTCTTTCTAGTTGTCTGGTTCTGTGCTTTAGGCTGCGGATCTCTGAGTTATACCACGGAGCTAACCTCCTCTGATTCACTGTCTTCTTCTTCAGAGGAGCCACTGTGTCTAACATTGTACGTAGAGAAGCTGCAGCGTCAGCTACAAAACAGTCAACCCGTTCATAAGGATTAAGGTGACTGTTCTCTGTGTATCTACAAGACATTGAGGCAAAAGATGATGGAATCATCTGCTTGAATCTGGCAACAGCGTTGTCAGATAAACATCTGCTATAGTAACATTTCTTTCCAGCTATTGTAGGGTCAATTGTGCTAAATTCAAAAGTTACTAGGAAATGGTCAGATAACGGAGGGTTTTGGGGAAGAACTGTTAAATTATCAATTTCAACCCCATATGTCATGACAAGATAGAGGGTATGGTTAAAACGATGAGTGGGTTCATTTACCTGCTGCGTAAAACCAATAGTGTCTATTAAGGTGTTAAAAGCAGTGCTGAGACAGTTGCTGTCAACATCTACATGAATGTTAAAGTCTCCCACTACAATGACTTTATCTGTGCTAAGAACTAGGTCAGATAAGAATTCAAAGAATTCAGTTAAGAACACCGAATATGGAGCAGGAGGACGGTAAACAATACAAAACACAACTGGTTTCTGAGTTTTAGAGTCTGGGTGAGAAAGGCTCAGAGTGAGGCTCTCAAATGAGTTATAACTATGTTTAGGTTTAGGAGTAATTAATAAATCTGATTTATAAACTGCTGCTACTCCTCCACCTCTACCTGTACTTCTTGGAACATGATAGTTGATGTGACTCATTGGAGTCGACTCATTTAAAGTAACATATTCATCCTGCTGCAGCCAGGTTTCAGTGAGACAGAACAGATCTATGTGATGGTCACTTATCAAGTCATTTATTAACAAGGATTCAGATGAGAGAGATCTGATATTTAATAAACCACACTTTATTAACTTACTGTTACTTTGTTCTGTAAGAGGAATTGTTTTGATGTTTATTAAATTCTGGTAAGTTACTCCTCTTTGATTTGTGTGTGACTTGTATAGTTTAGGTGGTCGAGAAGCAGACACTATGCGATAACACAAAGATACTACATGATATGGGCGCGAGAAATATACATGGCAGGACACAAAACTAATACTAAAAACTAATACTAAACTAAACTAAAACATGGCATGAACAAAGAACTAAGGCTTGGCAGGAACAGAACTAACACATGGCAACTAACCTGACATGAACAGCAGGGCACAAAGGTGATACAACGGCAGGGTGGTAGTATGACGATGACCCGGCACAGAGTGCTGTGCTGCAGGAGTCTTTGAAGGGAGGCAGAGAGGAAGTGCAGGTGTGGCAAGTTAAGCTGATTGCTAGGTGTCTACAGAGGGAAGGAGAGGGAGTGGGCATGGTCCAAAGCTGAGGCGTGGCCTGGTGATGGGGAAGGTGTGGTCCAGGGTGAAAAAATAACAGGATGGCTGGCAGAGCCAGCCCAGGGGCCCGTTTCAAGAAGGAGGTTTTGTGGAAACTCTGAATTTGTTAACGCCGAAATAAGGAAAACTCAGAGTTTTCGGTTTCAGAAAGCAAGGTTACTTAAACCTGTAAAGCGGGGTACGTTTAAGCCCGTTTCAAGAAGCGAGGTAACCGAAAGTCAGAGTCAGTTACTATGGCAACTTACTCTGTGAACCTAACCTGGTCGCAAGCAGGTTTTATTCGGGAAACCCAGAGTTTCTTTCGGTCTCCGCCCCTTTTTAAAGTGAACACTGTTTAAATACCTCGTTTAATCTTTCAGTACATTCATAGATTTCACCTGTTTCCTTCGCGCAGAGACCAAAATGTTTCTAGAGGATCCTGTAGATGAGGACGCTGTATTAATTCACACGGCATTAATTTACGCCGCGAGAGGATTTTGACGCCACGAGTTAATTTTCTGTCATATCGCCGTGCTTATTTATTAGCGGTACCGTTTTTCTCGAGACTCCATACATGTATTAATAATCTTATCCACCCATTCATTAGACACGTCACCCATCGTGGCAGTGCTTTTACATCAGAACAGATTCTTTGTGTTGCGTTACATTTTTTTTTTTTGCAAACGGTAGTTTTCTTTATAACATTAGAGATGCTGAGAACGTTAGTGAAGCCACTGTATGTAGAAAAGTTCGACCTCAAGCACTTTCCTTGACACAAACTCCTCAGAGCCATTAAAGAGGAGTTTTACAGCATTGCAGGTCTGTGGTATTTGTTTCAGTAAGGCTAATCTGAAAACTGATGATCAGTTAATAACATCTTGCTGTGATCTGAAATAAACTAATAAACATGCAGGTGCACGGATTACTCTTTCTAATGGTCACTGTAACTGACGTATCATTGTTTACATCACCAAGATCATATGTGATGCTGCACATATTATCACAAACGTGGAGGCCAAGTGGCCCAGCTCGGTCATGACTCATGAATTATGGTGAGTCAACCCTAAGTAACAGGCTGCACTGTGGTACTGTAAGTACATGTATGTCCTATACACTTATTTCAATGCATGCACTACACACTCACAGGACCACTTCTATGCAGCACTAAAGTAATGTGAACTTATAGGAGAGATTGACGGCTTTCTGCTGGAGATAGGGGTTAATGCCAGCCCACACTACTGACCCCTCACCCAGAACCTAAAGCAGGCCCCCAGCAGCGCTTTAATGCGGCCCTGCAGAACAAGAGCCCGGGTGGAAATGACCATAGGCCTGTTGATAGCATGTCTTCAGTGTCCACATCACCTCAGGGAAACACCTGAGAGGCCTGTGACATTATTGGGACATGTGTTGTTCTCCACATTATTGCAATTATTAGAGAAGAGCAACACCCTGCCCTACAAATACAAGACCCTGAGGAGACCCCTCCCATCACGGTAATCTGCAGGGTGGATGGACAGTCAGATGTGATTTGCCGTAATGTCTTAATCAACCCTCACCACCATCACGAATAAAAGAAACTGAATAAATGCAAATCATAATTGATGATTTCCTACAAACACAAAGGTAGATTTTATGATACCTTCAATATTTCATACAATTCACCTTTAACTATACACTCACCTCCAGCTTTTGTTTGAGAATTTCAAATTCTACATCTGTCTTTTCAATCTGGCGGTCCAAGTTTAACATTTCCTTGTTATTTTTTTTTATTTTCTTGATAACATATAGTTTATACAACTCCTTAACCGGTAACTTAAAATACAGAAGATTTAGAGTTACATGACATAGTTCCTGATTACTCTTACAGAATTGAACTCTGGCATTTACTGAACTGTGTGCATCTGTGCAGCAGAATGTGACGGACCCTCCTCCTGCTGTTCTTCCACATTCTGGGGCAGAGGGGAGATAATAATGTCACTATACTTGGAGATCAAGTTACACCATTTAGGCTATGCGACACAAACATCAGAAATCATGTGCTGTGTATAAACTGTGTTAATATTACACTTTATAATACTGCTTATCATAATTTAAGCTTTATTTGGTAGTTTACTTACAACATCCTGGGCTTCTGTTGTGACAGGAAGATTCACATATTACCATCAGAATCTGTTAAGACCAACAAAGAACCCAACCCAGACTCTAAGAAATGGATATATCAAAAGTAGCCTATGTAAAAATCAAATATATAGGTAGGCCTCTTACATTTTACACATGCACTTGTATCCTGGGGAGTGACTGGTTCTGATGAACTCCCACCAGGAATTCCTTCAGCCTCTGCTTTCCAATGTTCATGCTGAGGGCCATCTCCTTTGCATCCGTCAGAGGTGGAGGTGCAGGTCCTCCACCAGTTGTTCTAGCTTCTGCCTTCTTTCTGTAGGCTGAGTAGAAGTCAAATGATTTAACTGTGTGAAAACATTACAGCGATGTTGAAAATGCTGCTGCACTGCTATACTCTGCATCCTATTTAGTTATTTAATATGTCAATTGTTGTAAAGTCAGGTAGTCTACACCCATGATAAGGTCGTTCCTTACCTGTTTGAATTATGTTTTTACATTTCACTTTTAGCCACGTTCTTTTATGCTTAACTCTGAGTCAGTCAACTTAGAGTTGCTTAAACCAACTCTTTTCAGCTGTTCTGAAGCCGAAAACTCCACATTTGCAAACTCAGTGTAAAACAACTCAGAGTTTAGTTTAAACTAAACTCTTGAAACGGGCCCCAGGATCCTGACATCATTTTTGCATAGTTCTCACGTCTGACCTGGGGCCTGTTTGTAGCGCTGAGGCTCAGACTGTTTGTGTTTTGTGCTGGTGTTTTCAGGTGTGTGTGTGAGTGACTACAGTTGTCAGATGAGCAGTTTCCCCAATTATATCTTTTGTTGCTTTTTGTGAAAAAAAGAGAGGGTTAAAGGAGGGAGGATGGAAAGAGGGAAAACCAGGTGTGACAGTTGATGAACTGCCAATTAGCTGCAGATTATGCACCTCGATGAATAATTAAAGTGGCCAATTAAAGCAAGGTGCAAGTCTTGGGCTGTGGAGCTGTTTTCGTCAATTTACTTTTTGACATGCTTCATTTTTGTTTTGCTTTTTTCTGCAACATGGACTTGGTCTGAGCTCCTCGTCCCTACCAGCTGCCATTAGTGTCATAGGGTTAGTAGGGCCCTGAGCCACACACATAATCAGCTTTATTAGCACTGCTGCTAAAACCAGTTTAGGAGGAGTATACTACAGGGATCAGACGGGCCAGCTGTCCACACCAGTGTGACGGCAGGCACACAAACACTACGACAACAATGAGTGCGGGCGAGTACAGAGACATCCTACCAAACCTAGATACCGGCGCAGACACGCCGGCGCAGGATACACATTTATTAATCATGTAAAGACTGTGATTTGCAATTACAGTTTTTGCCTATTGCTTACACACATTTTGCAAAATTTGGCCCATTATGTCAAAACTCTACACACAAGCTAATCAGGCATCAGCAGTTGGAGATTATCAACTCACATCTCTACTAAAATGAAGCACTGCAATCTAAACTTACTGTAACGCTTCTTTCTAAAAATCTAATTCTTGCAACAAAACCTAACACACAAGCTCCATTTGATCTTGCTTTCATATCACAGCAACACACTGATGAACTTGGATGGATCCCGGGTGTGTGGTTGATGATCATACACTTTCCACCGCCTCAGCTGCATTTAGAAAGGGCGGCAAGTTTCTAAATGAGGGGGCAGGTATAAACTGTGAACTGGTTCTGGTTGTTGGTTGAACCAATGCGGGACCAGAGCTGCACGCTGGAAACTGACACAAACCTGGGCTGCTCCGTTCTGTGCTGCACAGCTGCATGTAGTGCATGGGACCTAGTGAGAGCAGCCCTGATTTCATCTGACACACGTCTCACACTGGTCCACGTGGGTACACGTCCACGTCCGACTCCTCTCTCTCTTCTCCTCTCACTCTGACTCTCATTGCCTCCATGTTTGCATAGTTCTCCACACGTCTGACCTGGGGCCTGTTTGTAGCGCTGAGGCTCAGACTGTTTGGTGTTGTGTGTTTTGTGCAGGTGTTTTCAGGTGTGTTTGTGTGAGTGACTACAGTTGTCAGATGAGCAGTTTCCCCAATTATATCTTTTGTTGCTTTTTTGTGAAAAAAGAGAGGGTTAAAGGAGGGAGGATGGAAAGAGGGAAAACCAGGTGTGACAGTTGATAAACTGCCAATTAGCTGCTGATTATGCACCTCGATGAATAATGTGGCTAATTAAAGCAAGGTGCAAGTCTTGGGCTGTGGAGTGTTTTCCCAATGATAAGAGTGTGTGTGTCACGCCCATACAGTCAAAACCTCCTGGCTTCATTAACGAGTTCCTGACCCTGACAGTGATCCATTCAGTCTCGTGCCCCCCCAGCCTAGATCCTCTGCTAATTACAGAGAAGAAGAAGGAGGCTAACTCCTCATTAGACCAAGATAGTGCTGTGCTTTTAGCACACATTTTTGTCTGGGGCAGGTGTGCGACATTGTCCAGCGCCAATAGTTCACACAGCGTCAGGTCTGGTCCACTCAGACAGAGGTACTGAGAGCAGATTAACCACGAGGAGGCAGTTACCAGACAGGACAATGTAACGGACTAACCAGTGAACAGGCACCAGGACAGTGGAAAATCCCCATCATCTATTTGTTGACCATTTCAAATGACACTTACAATAAATGTTACCGGATTACAATTTATTATTTATTTAATATAAATATTCTATTTTGCAGACTGGTTAGGTAAACATTTTTCAGCTTCTCATCTTACTGCATCTACAGGAATATTATATTAATTTCTCCAGACAGCTGCTGATTATTTAAGACCAGTTTAGACTGTAAGCGAAACAGAAGTCCACAAACACCAGTGTTACTTTAGCAACCAGCAGCTCTATTACTCTGTTATTACACTGATCCTCTTTGTCTAAGTTGTTGATACAGTAGATGCAAATGTTAAGATTGACATCTAATCTTATTTCATATAGCATTTAAAAGGATTCAAATTAGACACTATTATTGTATACTGGATACAGTTCAATGCATTAAGTTTTATGTTCATACAGGCTGTGATACAATCACTGCTTCAGATCAGCTCAGCTGCTGTTTTCATTTGACATTTTTATTTTTGATAATCAAAATCCAGATTCTTTCTGTTTGTTTGTTTGTCTGCTTCCTGAACCAACGAGGAACTGTTTCAGATGAAGTGCAGCTGATAATTTCATAATGGTAATTAATGATTTAATCATGTAAAACACCAATTGAGGTTTGTTTATTTGTTTGTTTGTTCTTCATTCTCTATCCATCTTTGAGGCAAAGGGTGCACCGACGTCACACTCGTCTGGACTCAAATCATACTGAAATAAACTGCCTGGTATATTGGCTACACATGCCAAGTCTAATTTAATCCAGACAGCATCTCTGCCAACACTTTATTTTATCAGAAGCAGATTTGTAGAGTGTGAGATTAGTAGTCACCAAAACATTAGAGTCTTCTTTTAATATCCTGCATTGCATTATTATTGTTTTACCGATATAAGATAATACTTACAGTCTGTGAGGGAGGAAAGAAAAAGCAACGCCATGATGTGAATCAGTGCAGATCGTAATGCTGTATGTTGATCACAAGGGAGGAATCATTTTATTGGACGATTAATGCTACAACGTGTGAGTTCACCTAGCAGCTTGTTTTTCAGACTCTTGCCATCATTCATGTCCATAATTGCACACACGTCTGATTCATCCAACGTGTTGTATCATGCTTTTATGTGTGCACATGCCTGCGTCTGTGTGCATTTGTTCCTGTGAGGTGTGCGTGCGTGCGTGCCTGTGCACAGCATATACGGCAGATTCTTCAACGCCGGGAGCACTGATCTCATTTAATCTGCTGTTTAAACAACCTTCATAAATGTTTAGCACTGCTGCCTGTACCCTATTGAATGGAAGGCATTTTACCTCATGCAAAGACAGGCCTCCAGAGGCCTCCAGGCGCTCCCCCTCCTTCTCAGCTCGCATTTAATGTGTGCAAGAAGGCGACCATTATCAGCCTCACAATGACACAATTCAGCCTGCCTCCATGTCTGCTATCCCACTTGGGTTGTATCAGTGCCCCGGTCCCGCTGATGGCTATCTGATTGTTAGACAGAGTGAAGTTAATGTCTGAAGAATTGATACATTGATACTTCTTGGTGTAGACTGCTGGTGACGCCTCTTTTAAAGGTGACTAAACACTCTTAGACAGATTGACACATTTATGTAAAAGCAGGTGATTGAGCCTGACTAGAATATTATCTGCTGTAAATGGTTTTGGAGGTGTTTTTGTCTATGATACACGATTATTTAGTATATATTAAAAAATTATAATGAACCAAGATTTTACTAAAGCGCTTATTTTACAAAAGTATTATTTGTGGAGCCACTTTGTGTGACTGAGTTATGTTTCAGTGTTGTGCCCCCAGGTCCTGCCTTTATTGGCAGTTTACTTCCATTCCTCCTGCAGGTACATGAAGGGGGGTCACCGGAGGACATGCTGTCTTGTGCCACATTCCAGCCCCGACCCCAGGCCTGGCTCCACAGTGGAGCGCCAGCTGTGCTACGATGGGTGACATTGCAGTTCTTCATGAAGCAAGTTAGGGGGTGGTTTGTATTCAGTGGCGAAGTGAAAACATGGTTTGACGAGTGTATGACAAGCCATGATATTATCATATCAAGAGGCACGTGTTGTGGACTCATGAGTAGTGCATGTGTGCACTACATAGTGCCACACACAATATGTTTATTCATTCCTACCCAACCTATGAACTTATATACTCAGATGAGCTTTATTCTATAAAAGTACACTCAGCAAAAACTAAATTGGTCCAAATCAGCAGCTTTATGAAGTTTGTAATGTTCTTGTTTTTCTGAGGTGTGAGGGTGTTTGATTATTTTGAAGGCTGTAGTGTTATTCTCACAGGTGATTCTATTATTTAGTCTAGTTTATATCAGCCACACAAACCACAGCCTTGAGATAATCTGAGCAAAGGCTGAATATTGGGACTTTCATGAAAAGGATTATTGCAGGAATGCTGGATTAGTTAAAGGCTACAGAATGTGTGGCTAAAAATGAATGTGTGGTTAGAGCATTGTCCTGGGAAGCAGAAGGTCCCAGGTTAAAGCCCAGCGGGGTGCCAGCGGTGTCCTTGGCCACCTGGTGAGAAGTCATCACGTAAAGTAACTCAGCTTTGAATGTCAGACATGTGATGTCACAGCAGTTCTGACAGCTGTCCTGCACTGTCCAGTTCTCTGTGTGGATGGTGGATGGTGGATCCTTCAAAGTGTGTCTTGTGAGTATTTTTTATTACACAACACAGAATCCACAGCTGAAGGTTTATGTTGGCAGGTCTCACACACAGTGCCCTGTAGGAACAGGGCCACAGCCAGGAAAATGGTACTGAGAACCTGCCTCACCAGAATATTTGTGACATAAAGATTGGTGAAGCCTGTGATGCACACACTGAGTCAGTTTACACTGCGTTCAAATAGGAGTCACTTCATTCTCCTTACAATTGTTTTCCTAAACTCTCCTGAGTGAATTGAGCATTTTAGTTACGATAACGCAACATAGTTAATTTAAGATGTGAAGACCAAGAAGAACAATAGAGAGACCTAAGAAGTTATTGCAACTTAGAAAATCTTAAAATATTCATTGTTCTGTGTGTGTGTGTGTGTGTGTGTGTGTGTGTGTGTGTGTGTGTGTGTGTGTGTGTGTGTGTGTGTGTGTGTGCCCCATGCATTTAAGTGGGCAGAACTGGCTTCATTCAGCACTCTGGGGCAGCACAGTGATTTACTGTTCCTCTCAGCAATCTGCTTCGGACCTTAATGAACCTTTGACATGTTGCATGTTTCCAGCTTGTTTTCCTTTCGGCTCAGCAGAGACCTGCCTGATTGCTGTCCCCATCAGGAGGGCATTCCCAGTGACTGCACCTACAGCTCTCTGAACTCAGGCATTACCAGCAATCATCTACTGTGTAGAAAGGGCTAAAGCAGCACCTGCTGTGCCACTGGTTGCAGAATGTCGCTCAAAGTTAGAGAGACAGCATCACAATGTGTGTTCCAGTCACACAAGGTTGGGATGTAATCTGCTGTAGTCCTGTCCAGTAATTTAATCTCTCCTACATACTTGATACTAGAACCTGTGAATCTGACCTGAATAAGATTACTAGACTGGCAGACGGAATGCTACTAAACGTTTACTCACCTCAGGTATGTCTTGCTGATTCAATGATTCTCCTCATCCACTGAAGTAAAAGAAAATCATCCTGTCTTAATCCTGTCACACGGACAAAGCAGGAGCCACATTCTAAACAATCCAAGCACTGACTGCTATCATCACGACTCACGATGCTATGCCATGAAACTGGACCAATGAGATGTAATTGCCCCGTCAGCTTCAACTCATTGAGAGCACACCCAGATTGGATTCGGTGGACCACAGATCCCAGTGTGGCCCAGTTCCCCATTCTGCGGGACCAAATCCTCTCTCTTGGTCTGTGTGGAGCAGCTGCTCGTCCTGAGGATGCAGCCCAGACACCATACGATGACCGCACTCTCTCGTCTCACATGGCTGGGTTATTCTTATTCTACCTGGACTCAAAAGCAAATGCAGTGAGCAAGTTTGGAAATAACTGATGATACAAACTATTTTGAGAAATTATTTTTGACTTCACCACTTAAAAAGTTTTTTTTGTGCTCATATCTTTTCAGATTAAATTTAGGTTCCTTCAAGGAAAGCATTTATTTGGCATGGTTGGGGTCAGGGAAGGGCTCTACAACACGCAATATGTGAATGAGTGTAGTGAATAATGGCAAATGAGACAAATGTGTAGCTGTTTGTGTGCATGTGTGCGTGCTACACCTCACTAGGAGGAGCTCTTAATAGGCATTAACACACTGACAGTAAAGGGTCCCTTGCTTTAACCCACACAGAGTGGAAACTAATCCCCCCGTTGGGCTAATTTGACCTGAAGCTACAGGGGATGAGTTCTATGCCTCTACTGTACTATGGGTGTGAAAGGGCTCCGGCCTGTCTTTTCTTGCAGGTTTATGTCCTGAAGCTTGGGTCCTGATGGTTTTTCTGAAAGTTGCTCAACGGGATTATCTTGATTCCAGCAGAAACGGAACCAGTGTCAGTTTTCAGCCGTATACGAATTGCTTAAAATTATTCAGACAAAACTGGGGAAATGCTGACTGCTCAGCATGGGCTTCCTGTTTATTTCTGTGTGTGTTACATGTTATCCAACATCAGGAAAAGGAAACAACAGTGTTCATAGCACATATGTAAATAACTGTGGTTAAGACAAGGCACCAGCACACTACAGCATCACTGGAGCCCAGCTGATCCAGGGCTGTAAACCACAGCCTGAGCTCCTCCCCCAATACGTGTGTCCAGTAAAGGCACTCTGCTCATTTACGTCATGTTTAGTTTGTCTATGTTGAAAGATTTCCCGACCGTCTTCTGCTACAATCTGTTCCTGTGTACATTTTCTCATGGGGACGGAGACATTATCTTGTCTTGTATGCCAGGTGTTTCTGAGGAGAGATTACAGCTCATATGTTGGTGAGGGGAGTCTTACTGAGAGCTTTCATATGTTGAATAAACAACCGTGTCACAGCTCTTTTGCTGCCATTTTCCCTTGTCTTTCGAGGGCATGTGCCTTCGTTACATGGTGGGAAGAAGATGACAACTTAAATATATCATGTGACATGAGATTTTGAAAGTCTATAACGACAAAGCTATGTGTTGTGCATTTGTTTGGAATTTCTGGTATAAAGTGGTGAAAATACGTGGATTCTGACTTTAAAAGGATATGTGTTCTTTAAGCAGAGGAGAGTGTTTCTATTCCGTGCAGAGGAGAGCAGCAGGAGCAGCGGACACACAAACTCAAGTGACAGGCTGCTTGGTGTTTCCAACAACGCTCACCCCTCACCATCTCCCTGCCGATAAATACCTTGTTTGGTATGAAAATACTGAAAACAAAATTCATGAAAACGTAACCTTTTTACAAATCATGTTCTTCTGAACTACATTTGTACACATAGGATATTTCATTGCAGGTTTACACATTTTAATGCAGCGACAGGGAGACAATGGGCCATATTGTACACTGACTCATACTGTGTGTCCATGGCTGTGTATACAATGAAAGCATGCATGAGTCTGTACGTGTGTGAAAACGTACACCCGTCTTTCCTCAGGGGGGTAATACATACTACCATGACACATCTCTCTGAGGAGCTGCTGAATATTGAAATCCTGAAATATGTGTCGCATCGTGACCAAAACACAGAACAATGCCTTTATAATTCCTGTTATTGATACTGCACAGGAGCACAAAGAAACACGGAGCCAAATAAACACATTATTGAGGCTGTAAGTCGGACACGGTTTCACAACAGACCTTTCTGGCCTCTCACACGATTGTAGCAAAGACACAGAATGTACTGTATATAGTTAATAAACAGAACTATTGCACTCTAAGAATTACTACAAATGTTTTTTAATGCAGATTGTATTTCAGGATGTACAGTAAGGCTAGGATTATTGTGTATAATGCATGTCCATGTATCACTGCCTGATCCTTGAGAAACCTGAGTTTACCACTGAAACCACCAGGGCAAATCAACTAAACGTCGTACAGTCAAAAGAAATGAAAGTAGCTCAGGGCAAAGACGAGTGGAGGAGAAACAATGCAGCAATGCCCCTGTGTCACCACCACCCAGCTAATAGACAGCAGGTGAAAGATGAGGGAGACCCTTCATCAAGGGCAATAGACGATCTCCTCTGACACGCTTCCAGGCTTCCTTCGTCCGTTTACTCATGGGTACTTTAACGTTCAGTGCCAATAAGCAGGTGGGGAGAGACTGCTGGACAATGTCTGAGGTCATGATCCAGGTTCTATCCTGGTTCTGGATTGACCTCTTCACTGGTGCACACTCCCAACGTGTCCCCTCTGCTGCTCCCTTTGGTTTATCACACTTTGTGCCTCGTGAGTCTTCAGGTGTGCCTGGACCCGTTTCTGTTCTTGAATAATATGCTCATTGAACATGGCAGAATGCAGGTCTGACTCACTAAAAGCTGTTGTTTAAGAATCTGAATTTTACCATAATGCAGTGTCACAGGTTCAGTGAGTATTATCATCTACAGAATTATAGTTAAAAGATTTTACATTAAAACACAGACTGAGTCTGTTAAAAATTATTACATTTAGAAAACTGAACTCTTTGATTGTTATATCAGCCTGATATATGATTAAATGAATTTAAGAAGTTTCCTCGGTTTTTGTCGCAGTTTGTCATTAAGTGGTGATGGTGGGTCCCGAAGCCAGACCAGCTGAGAACCACTCTTTTACAGTACATGACATGTGACCTGCCTGGGGCTGCTGCTGGACATGAGCTCTGATAAAACTGGGTTGGTTTCTTCTACTTTAGGTATGGGTTGGGCCACAACACGCAGCTCAGAGTTCTCTGGGTTTCCGTCCAGCATTAATAAACTAAAGCATAATACTAGATACCGTAGTGAAGCTGCAGCAGAGAGGGAGGAAAATGTGTGGCGAACCCTGAGCAACTACTTCAGACCCTCACAGCATCACTTTGACCTCGTGAACCACCTTTTGTATAAGATCTGACCGGCTTAAACGAGGACGGGTGGTGACGACTGAGGACACATGCAACAAGAATGGACTGATTTGGAGACTGGTCTCTGTGGGCTTTTAACTCACTAAAGGCAACATAATTATTAACAAACAATCCCAGGGCATAACTGCTGTATCAAATCTGGATCCACTTTATAAATGAGTGTCCAAGCCTTGAAATAGACCTGACCTTCATTATGAGGACACCGTCAGAGCTGACGTCTTGTTGTTTTAGCGTCAGGATGCCGATGCCCTTGTTCTGAGGACAGCACCGTCACCGGTGGAGGCACACGAGGACCTGTGAACCCGTGTCCATGGGTTGAGAATCTTTCAAAAAACCCTTTTGATCTGTGCTCAGGGCTGCAGCGCGTGCTGTGCTGTGGCCACTAATCCACATGTTTGTCGGGGACGTGTTCTGCTACATAAAGTGAACTTTTAAGCACAATCAATCCACTTTGCTAAGCCCTGGTTAATAATTGCAATGTGTAATGTAACACAGATTAGTGAGATGATTGCACTTGTTTATTGGACGCTGTATTTTTAGACACAATAAAAACCCTCTGAAATGATGATTCATTGATGTCATAAGAGTCTAGGGTTGGAGCACTGCAAAGATCACACTGTCTGTAACAGGATTCAGACAGATTACTGCCATTACACTTGTTGGACTGTGCCTTAGCACATGCAGCGCCACTTCCTGGATCTCCACCAGGCAAAAAACATCCCCATGATCAGACACGATGTCAACACTGGTGACGTTTCACTGAAGGAGATCACAACATGCAATGAGCCAAAGATGGCGTCTCGCCAACTCCACCCTGTATGCGCAGGCCTGACTGTGAGGTGAATCCCTGCCAAGAGCAGGTCTTAGGATTCTCAAACGAGGCCATCTCTCCTGCCACTTCAGAGGGAGGCAAAGCGGGTTACGGCAGTCGCGACACTCACTTAGGGAGTATGAAGGCCCAGACAGTGGCCTAGACGCCTGATGCACCTCAGATACAGTAGGTCTGTGGCCTACATGTCAAGTTACTCAGTGCGACCTGTTTACTTTGTTTCAATAGCTGCCCAGCATTATGGCTTCATGTTTAAAGGGAATAATATGTCATTGCTTTCCACAGCAGCTGCTTCGTTGGCATAAAAGAGCTTTTGTTCTCGCTGTTTTGTTCTTAAAATACCTAGTAACACACAACACTGCATACTGTATGTGGGCTCAGGTAATGTAATAGGAGGCTTGTGTTTGGTTTATGGTAATGTATCAGATACCAATAGGGATTGCTTCAATCACTGTTGGGGATCTCAGTCGTCAATGACAATGAGCCCTCAAGATGTTTTTTTCCACCTACATGCAATTCAAATGTGCAAGTAACTTGTCTGAGCAGGTGAAAACACTTATACAAGACGCACAAGACATTAACTTGGTCATGTGGGACTTTGACTTAGGAAACTTTACGTACACTCTTGAGAAGCTAAGCCCCTTTCTTACTTCTCCAGAAACAAAAAGGTGTTTTCACAGCGGGTCTAAGACTGTTGACAGCACAAACATTGTCGCCTTTCATCATCACTCACCTCTGTGGGAAAGATACTGTAAGAGCCCCCCACCCCCCTCTCATCACTTGCAACTCGTCTAATGGTACATCAAAGCACCTTTACTTAATCACTGCGACTGCAGCGAGAGCAACCACAACAAAGCAGGGAACTGCTGTTGTGGGGAAACTCCACAACCTTTGACCTTTTTCCAGTTATGAGATTTCACGTGAAGAATCAAAGGTCTTAGATGTGGCAATGAACCTCTTAGTTCAGTCCCCAGCCCCCGTCTGTAAATACTCTGCAGCAGGAGCCTAGGTGGGGTTGGCTGTGGCAACTGAATCTTATCTGAGCAACAAGTGGATCCTCTGGGGACCAAAAAATGCAGATTTTAAACAGACATAGGAGGCAGACAGTCTAAAGTCCAATTTCCTCGTCTGTCTCAGAATATGAGGTTCTCAGACGATGTGGTCATATGGGAAAAGCCAGGTCTCTCAGCTGAGAGGAAGCATCAGGCTGGCCAGTCATGGTGTTACTCTGTAATATATCAAAGACAGAGATAATGAAGAGGGAGGGAGGAAGACATGTCAAAATGCAAAAGCCTTGATCTCATGCATCTGCATAGTGGTTAGGCAACACAACTTACACAGGTGCTTGACAGCTCTTACACTGGAAGGAACACAGAGTAACAGGCTTAAAAGATGTGTGTGCAAGAGGATGTGGTCACTGCTAATTATTTTTCTAATCAGTCCATGGGGTCTTTCCTGGTGCAGGATTTTGATATTTGGACTGCCATTGAGTTAAACTATTTGGGACACAATCAAATGCAACAAACTTTAAATGCTCCTGCTTTTGTGCTGCAGCCAGTGGACAGATGTGAGCTACTGGCCCGGGTTGTTGACATGGAAGATCATCTCAAACCCCTCAAGAGTAACGCAACTATTTAGACTATACAATGATTGATTATGAAAATAATAATTGATTGCAGTCCTGGTAAAAGATGAGACTTTAAGAGGAATAAGAGGCACAAAGGTCACAAGTTTCCGAAAAATGGAAAGAGCTACAAAGAGGAAAGGCGCAGAGCAAACAACATGGGAGGGCCAGTTTATCCCTGCTGTCCTTCTATTCTCTGAGGCTCAGACCACTGATGTGTATCTAGATCTGACCTGCATAGTTTGGCCCGTTCCCTCCCATAAGTTCTTCAAACTGGCCCTGTGTGTTTGGGCAATCTTGAAAGAGAATTGACGGTATTCAAAGCACCATGACAAGAGAGTGACGCACACAGTCGCTGGGCTTTATCTCGCCATCGGCAGCTGGGAGCTCAGCTTCAACGCACGCCTGTCATTTCATGTCTCTGAAAGGGGGTTTCATAGGTCAGCGACAATGGGATTTATGAGACAGTGAAGAACCACACACTGGCAGCCGCTCTATTTGTGTTGAACCTCACAGAGGAGACGTTAAATAACTGTGCATCACAGATCCTTGCCAACGTTAATGAGGAGCAGATATTTGATACGTCAAATATGTGAATGTACCGCTAATTTCAAACAGATTGTCCCAGTAATCGCTGCAGTGGGATAAACTGTGTTTAATATGCCCAAATGCTGGTTTACCTAATGATGAGACGAGTTGTTTCTAGATAGTCTGTATCTGCTAATCAAAAAACGCTTTGTAAGACAATGTGGTGCAGTTCTCTGACTGTGCTGGTTTGATGCTGCACGTTTGCCCTGTTTGAATCCACTTCCAGGCGTTTACTGCACGTGGCAATGGATTCGACTGCTAAAAGGAGAAATTGGAAACTTTCCCTGGGGCCAAAGATGCTCAGGAGCCCAGTGTTCACGGACTGATTTTGATTTTAAATGAGTCTTTTTATGATGGAGTCCTGGCCAGAGATGTCATGCCTCAGGTATAAAAAAATGCGCCGCGGCTCACGTTGCATCTTTTTGTGGGTCGTTTTACATCTCTGTAGTCATTTTACGTCTCAGTGCTCGTTTTGCATCTCTTTGTAATTATATACAATCTATTTGTTGGCATTTTCTGTCTCTGTGTGGACCTTTTTTTACTTCCTTTCTGGTTCATTTTTGCAAAATGATATTGTTGAGGCAGCCCATGCACTGGCCCCTCAGACTCTTCATAGTAATACTGTAGTTAAGCATGAAGGTGGGTAACTTTAATTGTGTACCTGCTGTGTACTTGAAGTCAGAAGGAAGACAGACAACATGCTGAGAAGCCCTCAGCTCACTCAGCTCAGCTCAGGCCTAAACCAGCAGGTGAACTTCTTCTATCATCACATTTCTTGTGTTGCATTACACAATTAGTTCTTATTTGTACTGTCAATATCTTCTACCATATGATATTGTGTTCTTCATCCCATGGGTCCAATACGCAACATAACACCAACTCTACTGTAGCTTGCTCCTAACCAGGGCTGCTGTCCTCATCTGTTTGTTTTAGGAATTTAATGCAGTCTTCAGCATCTTTACTTCTACTGATGTGAAAAGTCTCATCAGAAATTCAAATCTTAACCACAGAAAAAAAATTCAATTTACGGTTTGCGAAGAGAAAAAATTGCACCAAGAACAGACCACTGGTTCCTCCTAGTGTTTATTCCAGGTAAAGCACCTGAAACGTGCACATTTATTACAGTACTTCCATAAAAACTGGCTCCAGCTGTAAATGTTTCTTTAATGTGTGACTTTGTTGCTTATTTTTACCGTAACAGCAGTGAAACCATTTACTGGATACTTAGCAGACTTCATAGAACTCTCTCGCTGATTCCTCCCCTGGGAGAGACTGTGGATGTGTGATTAGTGGTCAGGGTGTGTGTTGGCGTCTCATGCTCCTCCACAGGCCTCTGTGCCACACGCGAACCTGACATCTAGACTGGTCCATGAGTCACTCACTGCTGCAGTGTCAGAGTGTATATCCGCTGCGATCTACTGTATGGTTGCCTGTCTAGACCAGTGGTATGTTCTCATGGTTCCCTTGGAGCAGGTGGAGGAAAAATCCAGACAAAGTCAAATCAGATAGTAAAATTAAGGCCTGGATCATTTGGTCTTTTCAAACTGGAAACAACCTGTTCCCACTCGCTCAAAGTCTGAACAAGGACAGCTCCTGGACTATTCTCCTGGATAAGCAAACAAAATGCCTGCACTGGACATTATGGGCTTATTCCTTTGAGGTTGAACGTGATTTGCTAAAAGAGGACAACACCCGCCCCTTCCCAGCCCCCTCCCACAGCTTTGAAGTGGTGGCAGATTGTGCACAAACAACATAAACCTCCCTGTGACAAACATAGGGATTTACCACCCAAGCCAAGGAAATTGCCACTGAAAGAGTTCTGTTGGGTTTATTGGGCTGTTTTGCAGCTTTCGTGCATCCGGGTGGACACTCTCACACTGATAACCACTCTGAGACTGCTGGGAAAGAAGATTCCCAAACAGAACCACAGCAAATGCCATGGCACCAAAACAGAACCTGCAACAGCTCAGATTTAATGTAATGTATGAACGTAAGAATTAACCTTTATTATTAATCAAAAGTCCAGTTTAGCATTTAAACTGATTTACTCCGTGTCCGACTAAAGGCTGCAAATCTGATCCCAGATCACTTAGTAAATTGTAAAAGTAAAATGTTTGGTTACTTGTCTGGTTCCAATCTTAAAGAAGCTAAAGGGAGTGAACTGTTACAAAGATAGAAACAACACTTGTCAAAGCTTCTGTTAAAATTTAAGGTTTATATTGACTGTTACTACTGCTACATTATACAATTATACATTTATTTATTAATTAATTATACGAATTAAGTAAGACATCCAATAATGACAATAATGTAATAAATTTAGTTAAATAAAACATTAATAGAAAAAGTATTATTAACATGTTTTAGTCAAGAAAGACTAGAAAGGTAATAAAGGTGTCCAGTGTAAAATAATATGGGCTTATATATAGAGAGAATTTCATTGTTGTTGTTATATCATATTCATAGTATATTATTACATTAAATTACATATTATATAAATATCATTATTGTATGTATATATGTATTTTATGGTCACAATCAGAGCCAGGCGTAGGGGGACTGGTCCTTTTCTACTGTACATATACTGTAACAGCAAGACAAAGACAAAGTTAAGGAACAACATGTACCTGTTACAACAGGTTTTACAACAGATAGTGGCTAAAAAATGTAACACAAGGGTGAGAAGGACTACAAGACGAACTACTACATGTATAGTAATGTTCCACACTCAATAGATCCAGATTCCAATGCTTAGAATTATGATTACGCATAGATTGTGTTACATCGGGCGCTGATCTGACCTGACTTGTGCCAGTGCCCCAGCTCATAAAAAAACATTATTCTGATATGACAGTGTGTGAGAACAATAGATGGGGCCATTAATGCCAGTCATATTGCAACATGTTAAAGTGTCAGAGGGGGGCAGCATTTTCTAAGGAATCAGTGTCACTGTTTCCTTTCGGCTACTGGGACAGTGGGACAGACAGTGTTCATCTTCTTTATCGCTAAAATTAGAGAGTTCAAAGAAGCAAAGCAGGGGTCAGCCAGGCACATCTGACGCAAGCAATGCTGTTCATACTCTTCTCTGCTTTCTCTGTGAAACACTTAATAGTTGAAATGTTTGAAAACAAGCATAGAAGGAAAATCTGATTGAATATTAAAATATAATGTTTTCGTGCTGACAACGTACAGCAATGTACAGCAAAGCGATGCTTGTGCCCCACTGATGCAGAATCCATAACAGTTATAAACTATATCATAATTTATAGCAAATCTTGTTGTAATCTGTAAAGGGACTATTATAATAAACTATTGTAATAACTCATACCACAGAAAATATTTTACATCCCTTGCAATGGACTTAGCATTTTGACCCCTCTTTCATTCATCAATTTTTTCCCTGATTCATTTCTCGTCTTTGTCTAAATATTTTCTCAACCTGCAGATTTGTTCCGCCTGTTCGAGGGCCTGGATCCACTGTTAGGGATTCAGTGATGGGAGAATAAGGGTAAAAGGTCGTTGTAATCCCTTGGCAAAAAAATGTATACTAAAAGTGTGTTTTATCAAGTATACTGAAGTGTATTTCTAAAGTACACTTTGCAGAGTAAGTACACTTATGTGAATCTACTTCTAGTATCCTTATATGTTTACTCATTTAATACTTCTTGGAACTAAATTGGACATTCGAAGTATATTTTAAATCTATGAAAATTAAACTTTAAGCACTGAATTAATCACGTTTTATGCGCTCTTACAGTAACTGCATTAAAATGCACTTGCATATACTAATAATGAACCTCTAGACTACTAAGTGTACTGAACAACTAAACTACAGTATTATTGCATTACATATAGGCTATTACAGTAGTATACCTGTAGTTTATTGTAGTATACATTTGACAACTTATTTAAACTTTAGTACAAGTAGTAAACATACTATGCATATACTAATAATGTACTTCTAGGTTACTTCTAGGTACTAACTATACTTACTGTAACAACTACACTATTATATATACTGTACTTCATACAGGCCATACGTACACCTATAGTTTATTGTAGTATAAGTTTGATAACTTCTGTCAATTTATATGTAATATCAGTACACTTTACATATACATGCACATACTAATTATGTTACTAACTATGGTGAGCAACTAAACTATTAGTGTACTACATTACAGGCTATTAGTCTGTACTTTATTGTAGTATGCTTTTGAGAAATCATATCAACTGTAAGTTCAGTTATTTATGGAAGAATTTCATTTTAAAAAGCAAAATACAGACAAATATGACAGTAAATAAAAGCAATGTTTTTAGGTTTTGTCCAGTGCAGGAAAATGTCAGACGTTTTTTTAGGTCAACCATATCCAAGCTGTGTGGAAGTCTCAGTAACTGCTTCTGGTCTTACAAACAATGTTTAGATGATGGAGCTGTAAATTACAGTGATAAAGATGACAAATATAAACATGAAAAGAAAAGATACAACAGTGCTTTGTACACTACCTAAACATATGTATAACCTATAATGCTATATTTTACACTTTACATGAACTTTCAATTTATGTTCTCATCAGAGTAATTTAATTGAGAAACATTTTTTATTATTATTTCTAATGGAGTATTTTATTTTGTACTTTTATATTTAGACTGAAAAAATAATAACTGAGCACAATAATATGCATACACTATGTAATAAAAGCATCATTTTATCTCTGTCATGATTAAGAGTTGAATTCATTTATTGTCATCATAAAAGCCCAATGGGCTCATTATTGCTACTGTTAGTCAGGTTGAGCAGCAGAGGAGAGCAGCTGATGCACCTGATACTCACGTTCAGCAACATGCAGATCCTGTGCATGCTGTGGTTTAAGAGCAGACTTTTGGCCACTAACCAGAGCAGCGTCAGAGGGGGACAATAGGTGGCAGCACCTCCAGCCCTGAGAAACAGCCTCAACTTGTCATCCTTTGCCTCCAGTTGGAGGTTTGAACTGCCACTGTAAGTCACAGCACATGAACAGTCTCTGAAGTCGTTACATGTTAACATTGGGGAAATCGGGTTGTGCGCTACTTCTCAGTTACGAAAGGTCTTAAGCAAATAAAGTATTATCAAGCTACTTTACTTGTTTCCACATCCCTTACTTCTTTGTTATGTTCTTTATGCTGCTTCCCACTCCTTGTTTCAACATTGCACTAACTAAACATATTCTACATTTATAAGATGGATTGTTACTAAGCACCAAACTGAATATAATGACAACACGGCAAACCTCGGGTTGGGTCGAATTCCACTGCACAAACCATGGCGCCATCTGGCCGTGACTCTTCCTACTTCAATGTCAAGTGTGTCCCTTCCTCGCCTTTGCCAGTCAATCTGAACGTTGCAATCATTTACTTCAGTAAAAATAGCAATACCAACATGTCAACAAGATAAAACATTGGATAAAAGTCAGAAACATTTGTTTCTTTTTTATATGAAGTTGTCTTTTTATTAGGTCATGATTACTAATGCTCTGTAAAAGCTGATATAATTTTAAATATATATATAGAACAAAGTTGTTTTCTCATACTGTACCATACACTTATAATATTTAATATAATATATAATAATATTATAAATTCATAATTTATCAACCGAAGACATTTTGCATTGAAATTGATGTTAAATTAATGCAAAGTGCAGCACCCTACACTTGTACAGTACGTACTGTGAGTAAACTCACTCAACTGATCTTCCATCACTGACTAACATTATAACTGAATCAGGATGTACACAGTTGCTGTTCATGTGAAATCAACATCTTGAGGTGATTAATAATTCCAATAACAAACTGCATGAACACCATGAACACACAGTGTGAACAGGCCCTCACTGTGTGACGGTGAACTCAGTCACTACACCTGAGCAGCCCTGTCAGTCCACGGGAAAGCCAACGTGCTGATTTTGGTGTATAGAGAACTGTGTGTGGGACAAAAGTACTACATCTGGGGAACATGTTCTGAAAGTAGAAAAATGACTGCTGATAAGAACATTTTTTTTAAGGAATCAGAATTGTTGCACTGGACAGTCCAAACTGGAGCTCACGGTTGAGGGATGGGGAGCCAAGAAATGATTCATCTTCTGGTCCCAGACAATCACAGAGAAGAAGAGAAGATATTTATATCTATAGCGATGCTATATTCTTAATTGGACAGGATTTTGTATTATTAAACATGTGCTTGCTTTATATTGAATTATGTTAATATTTGTTAATAAAATAACTTTGTATAAAGCAATAGAAACAAGTGTGGAAGTTTATACTTGTCTCAAACAAAGGTCCCATTTGTCCCACAAGATGTAAACTAATTGTAAATATGAAAGCACAGAGGCAACACGGTGAATGTGGAGTAAAGATGCCCAACTTTTTATCCTTCAGCAGAGAAATGCTCCCAAACATACTTCAAAGCACCTGACGTGCTGTTTAGGCTGAAGAGGTAGCGCATCCTCAACTCCCTTCACTCAGCTTGGTGAAAATGAATGCAGAGAAGCTGTAAAAACCTCAGCATGAGAGAGATTTAACTTCAGGGCATCTGCTGAAGTCTGTCACATATCATTTACTTTGGCTTCATGTGAATCTGTTCCAAAATATCTGAACCCATAAACTCTAACGTCTGTCCCGTTTTTTTCCTGCGTAGATGCAACTTTGTGCTCAAATGTGGCAGCTATTCCCTGATTTCACTTGCTTTAAATGGTGATTTCACTGATTTCTTACCTACATTCTATTTTTAGATGTTGGTCAATAACTTGTTTTAAATCCTTGTCTGCTCAACTTGCCAAGTAAATGTGAAGTCAGATCTTGTCCAAGTGAGCAGGGCACTGATGTTCTGACTTTCACACAGGCAACCTTGATTTGAAATAGCACATTGTCCAAACATGTGGCTGCTCCATGTCATCACATACTGTAACACATAAAGTTTATTTGTGATGGTTATATGTTACTAGAGCCTTAATTGGAAAGTCCCATTTACTGTAAAAGGCTGTCAAGTATGAAATATTTTAAAGGTTCTGTTTTGCAAAACATGAGCCTGATACAATTTTGATAAACTGCCTCCTAAGACATATAGACTCTAAACATTTAACTTGATGAAGGCATGAAATAAAACCCTGATGCACTTGCAGGTTGCAAGTGTTTATACTTCTGAGATAATAATAATTCTGCTCTTTTTTTCATTTAAAACTGGACAGTTTTACTTATGTGATGTGTTTGAATCCACTACATCTGTATAGAGAGGCATAATTTATTTACAGTTGAGTCACAGTAAATGTTATATGTGTGTAACATTAGACTTTACCTGCACTGCTAAATACTAGGCTCCAGCTAAGATGAAACATATGGATGTAAATAAACAAAGTGAGAATGATAAGAATTGTTGCTGTGTACTTTTCTAAGTCAATGCTTTAACTACAGGGTTTCCTTTGGGTGTATTTTGTGGTGAGTGTGAGTTCAGTTCGTTCAGGATCAAAGAGTGTCTTGATGATCCTTCCACCCACTCAAAGAATCCAACTCCTCAGAAGAAAATACAATTAAAGCTTCAGAAACGCGCCGATTCCTCCGACAACACACGTGTAACTGGTTTATATCTGACTGCTCCTGTAAACTCTAACCTGGTAGACGTTTCTAACTGTAGAGCCGGTAAGAAGCAAACAATAAATGAAACTGTATCTAACTTTTTCCTGTCTACAACTGCTGGATTGAGTTAGCCCGGCCCATATGGCGCAGCAAATGGCCCAACTCACCAGGGAGCGAGGGGAGTGAGAAAGGAGGAGATGGCGAACGGGGGGAGGGGGGGGGGTCGGATTGAAAACAGATCAGCAGCTTGAAGATCTCAACACCACCGCATGTCTCTGCAACAACTGACGAAGTGAAGCCAGCCCGCAGAGCCAGAAGCGAGAGAGGAACACGCGTTCACAGACCTAAGTTAGTTTGCTGAAGGAGCGCGCAAAGTCCGCAGGCGAGAGCGCAGCGCTCGGAGATGGATTTAAGCAAAAGTTAGACGCGACTTGTGCTGCTCCGCTGTGATCGCGCTCCAGGACAGAGGTGTTAATGCGAACTTAGTGCGCTTCCAAACTTTTGCTAACTCGGTTGATGGAAGTTTCGTCTCAAGTCCGGAGAGGCTTGTTTGCGCGTTTTGCGTTGATTGCCAGCGTAGTGCCGAGTTTACAGGAATCCCACTTCACACTCAACTTTTCCAAGAACAAAAAAGACAGACAGAGCCAAGGTAGGACGGCGGTTGTATGAATGGGAGTTGTTATGTCTTGTATCCACACTGCAGAAATATTTCTCCCGTTTCTTCCCCCTGTGTGTCAGCGGCAGATGAGACTTGCGGGCAGCTTCACATCTCAGTTGCACTTTGAACTTATCTGACAGAGGAATCCAAAAAATTTCTGTCCTGCAACTTGATCCATATGGGAAGAGATGTGATCAGAAAGCTCGGCGCCAAGCCGCTGCGCAGCTTTTAATAGTTGATCACACACTTTCTCCAAACAGTGGGGCTGATGCTGGTTCTCGAGCCTATTTTGAAATGTAAAAATCTATTTTAAATCTTTAAAATCACAGTTTAATTTTTTTCTGTTTTTTGTCTACTTAAAGTAATCAATGTTTGACTAATGCAGCTATTCCCACATTCAGATGTGTGAGGATGCAGTGGCCATATGGACACGTTACTGCCTGTGACAGGCCTGTGGGAGATGTGTACTTATTGTTGAAAGATTCAAAGTTTGCTGTTTGTTCTGCAGGCTGAGCAGTCAACAAACACTTGACGCCTTTGTGGGGCCCTTAGGCAGCTATATTTGCTCTGGGCTTTTACCCCATCTAATAGGCACTACTAATGATCTCCAAACTCATGGTCCCACTTTTTGTGTTAGTTGTTTTGACCCACATATTAGAATGTTTGTTTGTTTATGGAAGTCACATTTAGAAATCGATGGATGTGTGATTTTTTTTTACCATGAAGACAAGACGCAGACCTAGAAAGTGACTCATTAAAAAAGTGAGGCGAGCAAATTTCAAGAATTATAACAATTGTCTGAAAGTTGAAATTGTGGTGATGTGTGAGGTGTTTTTGATGCAGGTTTGTGTGTTTCCTCGCTTCACATGGAGACAGACTCGGTCAGGACTGAGGTGATTTGCATGAGAAAAAAGTGAAAGAAAAAAAAAAGTTTTAGTGCATTTGCCCATTGTGAGGAATGAAGAGTTCCAACAGTTCGGGCCTATGCAGAGTGAAAGGAGTAAAGAATGGATGAGCCTTTTCAGCTCATTCAGCCCCAGTTTGGGGGCTCCGCGCTGTGTTCAGGGACCTATAGTGGCCGTGTCACTTTCATGTGCACAGCCCCAGCCCGTGTGCTGTGCTCGGCGGCCGCTTTCACACATGGGCTCTGTGCCACATTATTGATCCGGCTCTTTATTTATTTATTTTTTCTCTATTTTCTGAAGTCTAATGAACCAAGTAGTGGAAAAGGGGTGAGTGGATGGTATGTGTTGGAGGGATGCGGCCCAAGGAGGAGAAGGGTAAATGGGAGGAGGTGGAGGAGGGGGTCTAGCGTTTTTTGAAAGAAAATACCGATGAAGTCTAGCGTACAGCGACAGAGAGGAGGGTTGGAGGAGAGGGTGAAGTCTGAGTGACTCTGGGGAGAAGGGGGAGGAGTCCCCCCCCACCACCACCACCACCTCCTGCACCACAATCCTGCTGAGTAAACTCCTTCAACCTCAACTCATCCCACTGTGACCCTCATTTCACTGCTCAGGCACTGCACGGTGCCAATGAAGCCGTTCAGCAGCCTGTCACCTCATGATGGCCGCCGTACAGGCAGGCGCTAGGTGTGGTTCGGCTAAAAACTGTTTGCCCTGGAATTTAGTGGCGAGGGATGAAAGGTAGCTGCTGCCTCCCCCCTTGAGCAATGTGTAAACCTTGGCCAGGCCAAGCCTGCTGCAGCACACACTTAGGCTGATGGCTTTAACATGGCTCTCATTCAAATACATTTCCCAGAAGGCAGTAACTTACAAACAATATTACAATAATATTATAACAGAATCTCCAAAACATTTTATTTTTAGGTGGGGTTCAATTTGGTTATTAAACGTGAAACGGGTTTTGGTAAAATATTTAAGAGAGAAGACCTTACATAACTGAACCCTGCCTGTATATTTGCCTCTTTATATTTCTGACCCCAGTTCTCAGATAATGATTGGGCCTCCTCCCTCTACAGGAGGATGGGTGTTAGGTGATAGACCCATGCCATCCATCTGGACAGTTCAACATCTCAGAGCTTGTTTACATTTAGAGCACAGTAAACTAAAAAAAGACAAGAAAGCTGAATTAGGGGCCAAGCAGGCAGTGTCGCAGGTTTGTTGCTGTTATTCTAGTGGGATGTAAGAACTGTTGCAATAAAAATAATTTGCATGCTAAAAACTTAAATACCTAGCTCATCTCTTCAGCCTGTAACAACTATCAAAAATGTTCATAAATCTTCTTATTCATCACTCTTGATTTTAATAAATACAATGAAAATGTGTACTTTGAGAAAATGTGAAAATTTCACCTGAAGAAACAACAGTTCCTGACCTGGATCCCACTGGCCCCTGTGGCATGGAGCCCATCGGCCCCTGAGGCATGGAGTCCACCGGCCTCTGAGGCCTGGAGCCAACTGGCCCCTAAGGCCTGGAGGCCACCTGGAGACCTGGAGCCCACCGGCCCCTGAGACCTGGAGCCCACCGGCCCTTGAGGCCTGGAGCCCACCGGCCCCTGAGGCCTGGAGCCCACCGGCCCCTGAGGCATGGAGCCCACTGGCCTCTGAGGCCTGGAGCCAACTGGCCCCTAAGGCCTGGAGCCAACCTGGAGACCTGGAGCCCACCGGCCCCTGAGGCATGGAGCCCACCGGCCTCTGAGGCCAGGAGCCAACTGGCTACTGAGGCCTGGAGCCCACCTGGAGACCTGGAGCCCACCGGCCCCTGAGGCATGGAGCCCACCGGCCTCTGAGGCCTAAAGCCAACTGGCCTCTGAGGCCTGGAGCTCACTGGCCCCTGAGGCATGGAGCCCACTGGCCTCTGAGGCCTGGAGCCAACTGGCCCTTGAGGCCTGGAGCCCATCAGCCCCTGAGGCCTAGAGTCCAGTGGCCCCTGAAGCCTGGAGCCCACCAGCCTCTGAGACCTGGAGCCCACCGGCCCCTGAGGTCTAGAGTCCAGCGCCCCATGAGACCTGGACCCACCGGCCTCGGAGACCTGGAGCCCACCGGCCTCTGAGGCCTGGAGCCAATTGGCCCCTAAGGCCTGGAGGCCACCTGGAGACCTGGAGCCCACCGGCCTCTGAGGCCAGGAGCCAACTGGCTACGGAGGCATGGAGCCCACCTGGAGACCTGGAGCCCACCGGCCCCTGAGGCATGGAGCCCACCGGCCTCTGAGGCCTAAAGCCAACTGGCCTCTGAGGCCTGGAGCTCACTGGCCCCTAAGGCATGGAGTCCACTGGCCTCTGAGGCCTGGAGCCAACTGGCCCCTGAGGCCTGGAGCCCATTGGCCCTTGAGGCCTAGAGTCCAGCACCCCATGAAACCTGGACCCACCGGCCCGTGAAGCCTGGAGCCCACCGGCCCCTGAGACCTGGACCCACTGGCCTCTGAGGCCTGAAGCCCACCAGCCCCTGAGGTATGGAGCCAACTGGCCCCTAAGGCCTGGAGCCCACCTGGAGACCTGGAGCCCACCGGCCCCTGAGGCATGGAGCCCATCGGCCCCTTAGGCATGGAGCCCACCGGCCCCTGAGGCCTGGAGCCAACTGGCCCCTAAGGCCTGGAGCCCACCTGGAGCCCACCGGTCCCTGAGGCATGGAAGCCCACCGCCCCCTGAGGCCTGGAACCCACCGGCCCCTGAGGCCTGGAGCCCACCGGCCCCTGAGGCCTAGAGTCCAGCACCCCATGAAACCTGGACCCACCGGCCCCTGAGGCCTGGAGCCCACCGGCCCCTTAGGCCTAGAGTCCAGCGCCCCATGAGACCTGGACCCACCGGCCCCTGAGGCCTGGAGCCCACCGGCCCCTGAGGCCGGGAGCCCACCGGCCCCTTAGACCTAGAGTCCAGCGCCCCATGAGACCTGGACCCACTGGCCTCTGAGGCCTGGAGCTCACCGGCCCCTGAGGCCTGAAGCCCAATGGCCCCTGAGGCCTAGAGTCCAGCACCCCATGAGACCTGGACCCACCGGCCTCTGAGGCATTGGGCCCACCGGCCCCTGAGGCCTAGAGTTCAGTGCCCCATGAGACCTGGACAGCACAGAGTGTGTGTTGCAGACAGAAATATTCTCATATGCATGAAGACATGAGAGGTAAAAGCCATTAGGAAGCTGTAAAAGGCAGTGCCAGCTCCGTGTCTCACATTCAGGGGAAGAGAGGTCCTTCACTGGCTGCTCTGGCTGCTGAAGATAACAAGGGACAAGCCTCCCTTGTTTTAAACTCTGTTGTTTCAATGCCCTCGAGGCATCCTGTTCATTCTCACTCGAGTGTGTGAGGATTAATAGGCCCACATAGGCTGCTTCCACAGGCCTGAAGAGGGGGTGAAGGGTGGGTTGCGTATTTCACCCCCCCCCCCCCCCCCCCCCCCCCCCCTTTCCACTTCTCCTCCTTTACACCAGGGCAGCTACGAGTGGGCTCTCCAGTCCCAAGCACAGATAGTGAGGTCACACTGGAGTGTAGTGTTGCTCAAACATACAGCAGAGTGAAAGCGTCCTGAGCGTATGCTCAATGAGCGGCCTTTATGGGCTGTAGGGTAAAACATCCAACAAGCTCATTACAGTGTGATTGGGCTCATCAATCACTACAGGCACTTGTCTTCATCTTCAGCAGGAATGCAGGGGAAAAGGAGAAAGAGTGATTTCCAGCAACTCCTAACAACTCACTTCCTACTACGGCGCATGTGTTGTAATTGTTAAACTGTAAAAGATAAAGAAACTCATGCAACTCACATGCAACCAGCTTCATTATCTGCAGCAAGGGAGATTTAGTGCTGTGAGACATAATGCGTCATCATGAGCCCAGTCCAGTCCAGCGAGCTTTCCATCAGGCCCAGGACCAACTCCTCATGCTGATTTCTCACACGTTATTAGCATTTGTGGCTTCTGGTCAACCCCACCCCAGGTTACAGCAGGTCACCTCCTGTGGAAGGGGCGAGTGGGGAGACTGACTTCACTATCCCAACACAAGATAAACTCCAGACAATGGAAGTCGACAAGACTTGCTAGCATTGTGTTCTTACAGAATGCTCCTCCTCCTTCACAGCCATTTTAATTCTAACATTAAATCCAAAGCACAGACGGGTTGTAGTTGTATGACATCACATTGGATTGATTTGTTCAAATATCTGGTTCCTTAAGTCAAAACGGCTTTGTTTCTTGTCCATTCTGATAAAAGGCCATTATCAGACAGACTGATAATACGGCTTCTTCTCCAAACGCCTCAAACCAACAGCCAGAAGAAGGTTTTATTGAGGTGGTGCAGATAATGGCCATTGTCTGCTTTTACAATGGCCCTAATCTGATGCAGAGGTGACAAAATACAGCCAGCACACCGAGAGGAGTGTTTGTGTGTGGCAGCTCGGGGGCGGGAGGCTGTGTCGCTTTTATTAGAATTCCATATGATGCGGGAGATATTTGATTCTGAATGGTGTTGATCGAGCGCCAAGCCACAGTCTCCGCTCGGATAGAAGCTGGAGACAAGAGAAAGTCAAGAGTTGAGTTTGGCTACACAGACATGTGGCTGTCTTTAGCGAGCAGCTCCGTAGCCTCTTCCCCGTGAGCTGATCTCTTGCTGCCATCATCTCCTCTCTTTTCTATCTCTTCTTCCCATTCGGGCTCCGGGCCAGGGTGAGGTTTGTGCATGTTTTGTAATCAGCTCATTAGGGATAAAGTGGGACAAACAGAATGCTGATCATGCTGGGCTGTCTTTGGCTCCTCCACATGCTAGGTTTTGCAACGCCAGGCTGCTCTGAGGGTGAACCCAGCGGTGTCAGGAGGTGGTGATAGTGCAGCAAAGGTGTTTGAGGGAAGGAAGCCTGCTGTGAAGTGAACATGACAGTGCTGAACGAGTTCAGAACAATATATACCACACGGACACTAAACCTGTTCACTTAATTGGCACAAATGTTAACTAAGATGTTGAGGGAAGTACAGGATACAAGGTTGTTGTTTTCTTTCTTTCTACAGTCACAGCACTTTTACGTGTTATTGGGACACATGCTTGTCATTGTAATGTCTGGAGGGTGTAGACGGCTATTACTGACACCTACCAAAGCTTAGGGGGGGTCTGGACTGAGATGTGACTTGGAACACACACGCACACACACACACACACACACACACACACACACACACACACACACACACACACACGCACACGCACACACACACACACAAACACACACACACAAACACACGCTCACGCACACACGCGCACACATGCACACACACACACACACGCACGCACACACGCACACACACACACAAAGCTAACCTGCCGAGATTACTGACAGCTGAAGCAGTTGAGTGAGCGCTAACAACACATTTGGGGTGAACGACCCCGGCCAAATGCTTCGGAGAGGAAGCTGGCTCGACTCAGCAGTGTTCGATGTGGCACCGGTGACAGCTGGGACTTAACACAAATCTTTATTATAAGGGACTTTTCAGTAAAAGGTGTACCCTTTCACTAATACCTACCAACCAGATCCACTTGAGTATTAGCTCTCACTGTTTCTTCCCACCTCGACTCTGATGATGCCGTATGTGTCCAACGCTACTTTGGTGGTAAAAGGTTATTTCTGTAGCCTTGTGTGGATGGGTTTGAATTCCTCCCTGCCACGAACTCTGTGCACGGCCATGAGCTCCACATCTGG
Source organism: Betta splendens (assembly GCF_900634795.4). Taxonomy (NCBI): domain Eukaryota; kingdom Metazoa; phylum Chordata; class Actinopteri; order Anabantiformes; family Osphronemidae; genus Betta; species Betta splendens. Next base: position 17,263,737 of record NC_040899.1, on the reverse strand, counting down.
TTTCTGTTGGTTGAGGGAGACGAGGAGGATCATCCACAGGATATTGCCTTTACTAGCAGGAAAGGTCAGGATCAGGGGTGGGGTAGGAGCTCATCCATGGGGCTTTACTCTGCTTCTTTAAATTCCTTTTATATTAGATCACTTGTTAGATGCTCGTTATCCTGTATCTTCTGCAACCCACATGCAGTTTTGTGCTTTTACAAGCCATCATGTAAAAGACTAATTAAAAACACATACATGAACTGTAGTCATGGGTCAGTGTGATAAATAAATTGCAGTCTGATTTCTCCATAGGTTAAATTTCTTCTCCTTCTTCCTGCATTGAGAAAAGCCTATTTTGGCAATACTCTGGTTGCCGCTTGAGTGACCAGGATCTATACATGAGTGTCAGCCTGTAGTGGTGTTGTTTCAACCTCTGAATCACACTAATGGCTCACTGCTGTCAGACCTTTCACAGTCTACTTCATGGTCTCGTCTTCTTCGTCATTTTGACTCATCTTTCTCCAACAGCGTGATTCACATGTAGAGAATGTGCCCTAGTCTCAACTTGTCTTCCTCCTTCTCTCCTGAAGGTCTTAACATTTGTGGTCCTGTGGAGTGTAGTTTGATACAAATTGTGAATTACTTAGTTTAAAGTTGCATGAACTGTAACCAAAAAAATCCAAATGTCTAGAATTTTTTTAGAAAATATTTCTTAGAAAATATTGGTTATTGTAATATAGAATGCATATTCCTCAATTGTAATCTTCATGCATAATGAGCACATTTGGCAGAATGCACAACTCACAAAGGTATCAACGTGGACCTATTCATTAAGAGGTGCTGTTCTGCAGGTTTTAAACCACAGATGAAACTTGTAGCCTGTGTTTTTTTTAAAAGGACACCGTTTGGCTGTTACATGGCTGAACCTGAGCTCAGTTGTCTAATAAAGGAAGCAGCGGGTAAAAAAAGAGCTCTCATGCAGGGAACATTTGCTGGAGTAAATTAAAGGCTTCTTGTGAAGAGAAAGTCTGGCCTGGGTGGTGAGGCCACAAGCAGCTGTTTTCGTCCTGGGAATCCAGACACGGTGAAGGTACAACAGGGTGTGCAGGGTGAAAAAGGCATTCTGGCGTTCAGTTACCCACAAACATAACAAGTTCACCTGTAAATTTGCTCTAATCCAGCATTAAATCAAATTTATCCAGCAGAGAGTTTGCAGTAAATTGAAAAGTTAATTTATAGGTGACAAAACTAAAAACTGTGTTTGCTCACTGTTTTACACCAAATGCTAAGAATATGCAGTGTCTTCTCAGAAATGACACCAAGTGATGAAGACAAATTGTGCTATGCTCTGTTTTTGCGTTTGGCAGTTGTTGTGTTAACCTGCATGAGTGTCACTGTCAGAAACCCAAGTACAGAGGTCTGCAGGTGGTATAGGGGCAGTAGACCTCACCTTATCGCTCTGCAGTCTGCCAAGTGAGCAGAGTGTGGGACAGCAAGTGGTGTGTGCGTGCGTGCGTGCGTGCGTGCGTGTGTGTGTGCGTGTGTGTGCATGTGTGTGCAGGTGTGTGTGTGTGTGTGTATATTGTGTGTGTAGATTGGGGGTCTGCGCTGCTGGGAAAGGGAGCCGACCAGGATAGGGATCGCTCCGACTGAAAGATAGGAAGGAAGAAAGTAAGAAGAGTAAAGCCTGGAAATCTTCAAACTGAGAGGGTTCTGTTTGATGTGTGTTTGCATTCCTTTCAGTGTTGGTGAAAGCGGAGCTGTTGAAAGGTAGTGGAAGAGAGGAACACTTGAAACTGAACGAGGAGCTAAGAAAAACACGCCGAGAAATCCTGCAAGTCGGTGTTGGGGGGTGGAGAGGTTAGGAGAGGAAGAGATGAGCCTGAGACGATGTTGGACAAATAGAGCAGCAGTAACTTTAAATGCTGTATTCAGACTGTGTCCTGTGTTCCGTGTGGCCGAGGGGCAGGTCTGGGTCAGAGCTGGTGGAGGAAGCAGCTACAAACTGCAGTTTTCTAGTGTGCATTTTCACCCAGAACATATTTATATCTTAAGATTTTAGCAAATACAAAAGTACTTCACATTCAAAGCTAAGCCCAAAAAAAAGACTCGATAATTCTCAAAAAGCATACTTTTCTCAGTGGAGAAAACATCCAGTTCTGCGGCTGTGTGGCAGGAAGGAACAAGAACAAAGCCGCCACACTGTAAAACCTGGGGCTACGGCTTCGGTCACAGCCGCTCCAGCCCGAGCCATGAAGACAAGAATTGGAATAAAACAAATAAATCACGCAGTGCGGCCATCTCTAAGATGCATGTTTTGGGATCTTGCTAGTTTCCTGTTTTTGACTGCGGTGATGTCCCAGAAGTAACTGAGTGAAGCTGTCGTCTGCGCAGCCATTTAGAGGAGGAGAAAGCAAGCATACTGTACCCTTGTTGTGCCCCCGCCATCTGTCGCCCAGTGCCTGACACCTGTACCGGGCCTTCAGAGCCGCAGGGAACATGGGTCCAGCCTCTAGAGACACCCAGGTAGGGGGTGGTGAGACAGCCTCACATAGGGAGGGAAGGAGGGTCCTTCTGGAGAAATAAAGCAGTATGTGAAATCCAACACTTTTCATGCAACAGCACCAAAACTGCACCTGCTGTCATTTTTTGGTTTGTTTTGATTTTAGCTAAATGACTTTTACAGGTGCTTCTGCCCCAAACACTGGCTCGAGGTTCAGAGGCAATTGGAAAGCAAATAGCTGGCAGACTGTAAAAGCATGGAAACAGCTATTAATGCGGTGCCAGATGTTCATCAGACGGGGATGTTAGGAGAGGATTCACGGGTGAGAGAGGCCAGCACTGCTGCTGTGAGCGCTGGGCACAGCTCGTCGAGCCCCAAAGGAGAGCTTGCTCCGTGGCCAGACGTGACGCTCGAATGAAAAAGCACTTTAATGTCGATCATTAAGTTGATGTCAGGGCCACAGGAGTTGTTCTCTTGGCTAAATCAAAGACTTTCTGGCAGCAGAAAAGAGAAACAGATGCAGCCTAAACCTGTTATTGCCCACCTCTTAATCGGCTTACGCTGGCTCCAGGACAGGCGACTGGCACTGGTGAGGGGTCATCGTGCTGGTGCCCACAGCTCCCAGTAAAGGAAGACATGTTGGATATCCACGTGAAACCAAAACCTGCGCTTCACGCATTTGGTTAACTGGCTCTGAACGCTTATGTTTTGAATGCCAGCATGGTGTCACTCATTACTAAAGCATGTATTAGCATCCACATTTTCACACACTGTCTGTTTTAATATGTTGCTTTGATGTTTTAGAAGATTCTTTCGAGCCAAAAATCACATTTGTTTCAAATAAATTCAATTTCAGATTTACATTTTATTGTGTTGTTTGTGTCCTTTGGCCACATGTCAACTTATAAACATTTTTTTGTGCAAAATAATTTTCTCAAGTGCATGAGTTAATGTAAAGGTTTAATAACTGACTGCTGCCAACAGGTGTGAGGAACGCCCGTCTCAGCCTTTAGCACAGCTTTTTTAAACCGACCTGTGCACCTATGAAAACATCTCCCTTTCCTCGCACCTGTGACACGTAAAGCTGAAGGAGGCTGCAGCTGCGTTCAGCTGCTGTGTTTTCCTGTAACGTCTTAGCATTCTGTCCAAATCACATGGACATTTGTCTGCAAGCAGGTGAAGCAGCCTCAGTTACGGGGCAACAGCCACATGCTGTGGAGTGACTATCTCGTCCAGAGTGGGTGTGGGTGATGTTTGCTTTCAGCAGCAGATGATCTTGTAGCTGCCTCCAAGTCAAACAAGGGGCACGTTGCCGAGTCGTCAAGCCTTTGACACGGGCTTGAGGAGGCTTTGACACCATGTGTGTGGCTGGAACCTCAGGGCCAGTTGTGTTTACAATTGGTCACTACATCAAACTCAAAAACCTGTGGTGTATGTGTGTGGGGGGGTCATTAATTACACTGACGGACTAAAAACATTACTCACACACTTGTGAAGACACTGAACCACTCTAGTGCACACACATTTTCTTTAAATCTGTAGTTTGTAGACAATAAGCTTTTCCCAACAAGGGAAATGAGCAGTCTTGTGTCAACAAAATTTTCAAAATTTAAATATAATACGATGTATTTATACAGTTTCCACAGCTATTTAGTATAAGATAAATTATTTTAAAATATATATGAAAATAAATATATATATATATATGTTAAACAATTAATAGATTAATTAATCACAAAATTAATAAATGTGATTTATATTTGTATATATTTATATATGTATATATATATGTATGTATATTTATGTGTGTATATGTATATATATATGCATATATATAAATACACATCATATACATTGTTTATGAATAAATTATTGTTTATAAATTGTTTATAAATATATATATATATGTGTGTGTGTGTGTGTGTGTGTGTGTGTGTGTGTGTGTGTGTGTGTGTGTGTGTGTGTGTGTATGTATGTATGTATAAACACACACACACACACACACACACACACACACACACACACACATATATATATATATATATATATATATGGTGTTTTTGAAAATGTATGTATTACTTCATTGCCACATATAAAATGCTTGCCTTCATCTTGTCTTTTCAGGCTGTGGAGGAAAGTGAGGAGCAGCATGGAGACATCAGCCACAGCCACTGAGAAGAAGGAGTGTAAGGCTTCTGGTTTGGATGGAAGCAGCTTCTCAGAGCTGCCTAAGAAGCCTTCACCTACCACTCTGGCTAGAGGTATTTTCAAAACTGACTTTATTTATTTATTTATTTACTTACTTACTTACTTACTTACTTACTTACTTACTTACTTACTTACTTACTTACTTACTTACTTACTTACTTACTTACTTACTTACTTACTTACTTACTTACTTACTGACTGACCACTGACAAGGCTATTTGGTAATTCAGAATAAGTCTAATGTTGTGTACTCGCTGTGGACTGAACCTAAACATGCCCACTCAGTAGCAGGGTGGCACATGAAGCGGTTGAGAACCAGAGATAGGGGGATGCATGTTTCAGAGATGTCAGAGAATGGGTGATGAAAAAATCCTATAATGAGGTTGAAAGACCTTGTTCTCACCTCCAGAGTATAAATTTCATGAATTACTAAAAACAGCAAGCGTAGCAGCGGACCACACGGTGGAGCACAGGCCTGCCGCGGAATCTGGGAGGAGGGAGGCACCTTTGATATGCTAACAAGATGTCACACGCCATTGTGGGAGAATTTTATTTTTTTAACGATGGGCTTGGTGGCCTGCCACGAAGCGCGGCCATGAGCATTAATTGTTTAGGGATGCGGGATGAGAAACTAGGACGTTGCAGCGCGCCATCACTGGCACCTCTACAAAGAGCCAACAAGTTTTTCAGAGGTCTGCAAAAAAAGAAATACTGCACATGGCCCAGCATAAATTATTCAGTCATTTACACACTTCTGACCATTGTGTGTCATGTCGGCAGTGGTGGTTGAAGCCTCATAACCTTGCGTGGGTATTTGCTCTGTCCCTGCAGTCAATGAGTAGAGGTCCCCTTCATAAAGTAGTCATAATTAAAAGATGAGCGCTTATGTTTTCATAAGTGAATGTGTGATGAAAACTTCTCCTAACGAGGGTGGGGGAACTTGTTCGGACTTCTGAGGTACCAATGAATTACTAACGTCTGCTGCCGGAGCTGGCAACTGGACACTGAAGCCCCCGAGGAAGGTGCTCAAGCGGCATTTGAGGGGCTGCAGGAACATAAGACTCCAGCAGTGTTACTGTTTAATGAAGGACCTGGTGACCTGCCATCACAAAGCTCACTTGGTCACACTGGGGATGGTAAAATAGGACGTTTCTGTGAGATAGCATTTGTTTACTTTTCATGGTCCCTGTTTTATTAGAATTTATGTCCAAAACAATAATTAGGAGCAAATGTGAATAAATCAAGTTGGTTGGAAACTTCCTGTGTAACATGTCACACTGGCTCACATCAGTCATTTGAAAAAAATCAAAATGCAAAGTATTATAACCATCCACTGTGAGTCTGAACATAAAGCCACATTTTAAAGACACGTTGTTCACTCTAATCCATTGTGTCAGCTAGCCACAGATCCCATAACTTGTTTCATGTGCGCTCACTTTGCCCTGTTGAACCTGACTGTGTCTGAGAGTGAGGACAATACTGTACATTTAACACAGACTGTGTGAATCAGTGTGAGCAGCGGGATAAGGATGCTGACACAAAGGTCCAGGTCGAGTTCAGTCTACATGATAGGAGTCATGCTTCTTGCCTCTTGCCTCTTGTTAATAGCTTTAAATGGGAACTCGCGTCACTGTGTGACAACCCGCGTCTGTCTCGCAGCTTCGGAACATGCTTCCACAAGCTCGACCCTTGTAACCCGACTCCCTGGCTGCGGGATTTACGAGTCTGTCTCGGCTCGGAGCAACATGTGTTCAGATCAGGTGCCCGCTTTCAGGACTGTAAAACAGCTCAGGCTTTCAAAGCAATACCTGTGATTGATGTCCCCCCTCGCCACTTCACACTATCTGAGCCTATAGATGCTGCTGCACAGACAGACAGAGTTAAACATAGATCTGCCAGCTTGTTGTTTTAAGGCCCTTATTATATGTTGGCTAAGTTTGTAAAAGAGATTTTTTCCATCATCCTTCACTGTGATGTTGACTGTATGAGGCCAGTGGAGCTCAGGAGCATTCTCACTAACCAGACGGTTACGTTCATCCTTTTTGTTTGGCCGTGGCCTGTTGCCCGCTGGTTAGAAGCATCAAGCTACGATTGATGTTCTTCTGCATGTAAAACACATTGTCCATGGCTACTTAGTTGTAGCTTTGATGTATGGAACGTATGAAAGATGCAGATGAGAGGCACCACAACAATTTATTCCCAGCTTTGTCCAGCCTTTGTCTTAAAGTATGAATACTGCATTAAATCAGGCCTTGTGTAATCTGTATTGGTGGTAATGGATGAGCCTCGAGTCTCTCACTCTGTAGCATAGATGGATGAAGAAGAGGAGTGTTGTATAATTAGTCTTGTTGGGAGTAGAGCGTGGCGTTGTGATAAGGGGCTGGGTGTTAATCACAGTCATCACTGGGTGAGTCTCAGGTGAAACAAGCAGCTCCACCAGGGGATCCTCACTTAAAGATGCTCTGGAGTGGGTCAGAGCATCAAACCTCCACCCCCAAAGCACAAATGGAAAACAGCACCCCTCTCCTCACCCCACAGGCTTACTCCAAAGGGAGAGACACTAATCTTCCTGAGAAAGGGATTTCTGCCTTTCTTTCTATGCTCCTAAATGAGGCTCTTACGCTTCCTTGCTTCCACAGACTGTGCAACAGGATGGAGGAGGGGTGAAGGGAGCTGGGCTCAATGGCCAGGGTTATGAAGGGGATGACCACATTCATGTCTGACCCCTTAGCCTTATCTCTGAGGCCCCCCTAACCTTAGATAAAGGAATAACACAATATAGTTTCCTGAAGCCTCTCTCCTTCATAAAATGCAGATGTGTAAGGCAAATTGTAGCTCAGGTTACGTCCTGTGCATCCAGGAAACACTTCCCTTGGCTCCTGAAGCCACTAAGCATATCACGGATGTCTGCATCTCTAGTGCTCAGAGAAAATCAGCTCTATCAGTTGTCATCTACTGTAATAATTTGTAACTGCATATGAGCAAAGCCTTTCCTGACACGTGAGAAGACTTGCAGACAAGAAGCTTACAGGAAGCCCTAGTGACCAGTGTTGTGTGTTTTCCTGTCAGAGTCTATAGCCATAGACCCTCAGGAACTCACAGCGGTCCTCCAAAAATGATTTTAACACAGAGGTATCTGGTTCTATCCCGGAATGAAAATTCTCAGCATCTATAGTTTCAGTTCACACCTAGATTTCCAAAATGTTAGTTAAAAAGACAAGTGTTTAGATCAGTTTAGTTCTTTGCTCTCTTTACTCTAACCAATCTGGGCAGGTGGCCCCTCACCTTTCATTGCTTTCCAACTTCTTTTGCGTACATCATTGTATCTATTGTTTTTACTTTGGGATTTTACAATGTGGTGTTTAACATACTGCATGTACCGTGCACACACATTTAAAATTGAATTATAAAAGCATTGTTTTCAGTTTGCTTGAAGTGCAAAAGTAAAAAGACTCAGGAAATCACTTGGATATTTCTTCTAGATCTTTCAATCTAATATACTTTCACTTGATCTTTGAGGATGGCCTTCAGGCAAATGTTGACCGACCTGGCTTTTAAATCGGCTTCTGAACCCGCTCCTATAGCATGTTATCTTGATGGAGGCTTGCTAGAATTTAGCAGATCTCTAAAGTGGTTATGAGGCATAAATCAGGATCAAATGAGAGGACATTTCTGATATTGTTTTTTTCCTTTGGAAGGCGCTGCCCCTGCTTCAAAGTCACTTTAGTTAAAAAAGCAACATGGCATGCTTTGGGCAGTGTCTGCAAATGTAAATCTCTCTGAAACAGACACACACAGGGGCCCAAAGACAACATGTTAAATTCCTTACTGTTTACAAGCAGTGGGAGAGGAGGTGGAGGCAATATATGGATGCTTTAGGGGATTAACCAGCACCCTGTTGGCCAGGTTCTCCTTACCTTTCCCTGGCCTGTGCTTCCTTTGTCTTTTTGTGCTTCATCCTCTCTTAAACTGAGAGCTTATTCCATAGCATGCAGGGTGTAATCCATGCTCTTGCCTCTAAGGCACTTCCAGTCGGTTGTGGTTGTTGGACTGATGAGAATCAACCCAATACGTTGCCCAGGTCTTTCCTTCTCTTGAAGTTGTCACTACTGGCAACCCCTTTCCTTTTGACAGGAAGACACCGCAGATAATTGTTGAAAGTCCATCCATGGTTTCACTTGTGTGTTTCAAGTCTCAGTATTCCTGTTGCTCTGTAAGCATCAGTCTCCATCAGACTTGAGCCACTGGTTTGTCAATCCTGGCTCTGTTGATGTAGCCCTCACAGTTCAAGTAATGCAAAATAAACCAAGTTTTGTCCCAGTAAAACAAAAAATGTGTGCTAGCTGTAAACAAAGGCAGGAGGTGCTTATGTAAACAGGTCTGGTACCTATGGCTGTGTTGGTCCAGAGGCGGACAGTTTGTGGTCAGGATCTTCCGGATTGTAACCCTCAAAGGCAGCCTCCCACCCCACCCCCTGCCTACAGACACAGTTGTGGTCACCTTATAAAAAAATACTGCTGGAGGAAAAATAATCAGTCATCACACTGCAGAGTGCAACAAAAATCAATCAGCCATGATTCAGCTGCTACTAGTTACTCTGGCATCAGCAGTAAAGTTTGTATTAGGCAGCACTATGGTGATACCTTTCTGGAGTTCTTTTGGTGTTTGAAGTTACCGCCTGGGTTGGACCTTGTGCTTGGAGTTGGGATGTTGTTGATGTAGGTAGGTAGGTAGGTAGGTAGGTAGGTAGGTAGGTAGGTAGGTAGGTAGGTAGGTAGGTGGGTGGGTGGGCCGCTGTCTAGGTAGGTAGGTAGGTAGGTAGGTAGGTAGGTAGGTAGGTAGGTAGGTGGGTCGGTGGGTGGGTTCGTGGTTGGTTCGCTGTCTAGGTAGGTAGGTAGGTAGGTAGGTAGGTAGGTAGGTAGGTAGGTAGGTAGGTAGGTGGGTAGGTGGGTGGTTGGGTCACTGTCTAGGTAGGTAGGTAGGTAGGTAGGTAGGTAGGTAGGTAGGTAGGTAGGTAGGTAGGTAGATAAAAAACATCCACCTGTGTCCACATTTATATAGTATGTCTTCAAGGGAAACCTTGAAGTGATCTTATAGATGTACTACTCTGTTACCCACCAACAGTTCCACTGGGTAATCCAGTGGACAATAGATTTTTACAATAAATGTAGTTTAACTGTGTTGTATCTACAACACAAACTAGGAGAGAAAATTGATTTTTGCCATCAGTGAAATTCTTCCTGAGGGAAACGTTGCTTCTGTAATTACAGATAAAAGGTTTCACTGCTAGCATTTAGCAATTAGTCTAATCAATTAGAGCTCTGACACATACAACAGGGTGTATGCACTGATCACCCGCCAGCTTGTGGGTGAACTAAGAGAAATTACTTGGTTTGAAACACTTGCAGCTGGCTTTGCTGCTATGGAGGAGAAGGGATTCCATAGCTGTTAAAAATAATAAACATTTAGAGTATATTTCTATGGTCACATCACCTGGAGGGCGACTCTTTGTCCAAACCGAGCATGCGGTCATAACACATACTGGCCTTGACCCAATGGCAGGTCACAGACTAGTAAACTGTGTAACCAGCAAAACAAGCAGATGAGGTTGAATGAGTAAATACAACAAACAACAGCTGTCCCTGCTCACAACACACTGGCTCCTGGGTCATGTCCCAAAAAGGGAATTAGAGATGAAAGATTAAAAAAACTTCTCGAGCAGCATGTAGTGTTTAGTGGGCTGTACAGTATCTTATCTGTCCTTAAAATATTTTATAATAATAATTTAAATTGTATTGTTTAGTTAGAGAGGTTCAGATCAGGTTTCCACATTCCTGGGTTGGGTTAGGGTCATACAGAACTAGTTCTGAACCGTACTACTTCTAGACTAACTACATCCCTAGGCAAAAGTCATTTCAATTATAGTTTAATGTGCGCAAAAAACAGTCTCAGCTCAGCTGTAATGATAATAGTCTAATTTTACTAATGAAGCCAGGGTCGAAAACAACGACATTCATCATCTACTTAAATCATTTCAGTGGAAGTTAGCAGCTCTTGAGTTGAATTTATTCTGTCAAAGAATAGAAGAATAATTAGATTATTACACTTGTTGTACTTAATGACAGGCCAGTAATTCAGAGAGACACTCTGCTTGTCATTGGCATCCACTCGCTGCTAGTCATATTGTTCAAGGGGGCTTTAGGACTGCCGCACTATTAGATACGCTGCTTTGCAATCACAAATAAGCCAGTCACAGGGCTCATGGTATCTGCCCTGAATGTCAGGGCATTTTATGGTTCTTAGAAACAAAAACAAACAAAGTGCAGACATATGGAAAAATGATTTGTAATGTCATCCTCCAGCTGTAGAACATGAGCAAGAATGAAGACAAGCCTCCCGTGACAGCTAGGGAGCAACTGATTAGTGAGTGGTAGTTAAAAGGGGTAGTAGTATGTTTGTATATATTATATCTTTATAGTACTGGGGAGTTCCCTTCATCGTGACTAACTCTGTATTACATGTTTCCCTTGGTCCATTGCAATAAGGTAAGTGTTCTTTAAGTAGTTTATTTAGTTAGTTTTTCACATTCTGGAGTTGGGCTGCTTGATCCTGGTATACATGAATACAGACTGAGACACTGGTCTTCAGGGTCATAGATAACACAAAGAAAAAACACAAATTCCAACTTAACCCCTTGTGTGACATAAACATCTGTAGCAACCATGTTGATGTGATCCTCTGTAAACATATGAGCCCATTATTTGGTGACTGCAGCAACAAGAGTGCCTGTCTTCAGAGACAGTGTCTTCAAAGAGCGGCTGTACTGCCTGATAGCAGCATATGCAGGCGCGTCCACGGCACACATTGTTATGACGCTAGTGCACTGAGTGGAAGGTACACCAGCTTGACTGCCATCACTGAATTATTGAGGTTTGTTATTGATATTGACCATAAGACAGATGAACACTTTCTTCAATCCATACTGTGACATTTCCTCACACGTGTAACCAGCTCATCCTGTTGTTCAGGCCTTTTGTCGAGGAGAGGAGGAGCTTAGGAAAACATCCTGTCAATCTAAGTGTGGACAGTCTCACAATCTCCCTCTGACCCTGTGGTTTAGGGTACATTGCCCTTTGTCTTTTAGAGATTAGGTGTGTCATCAGTTGACACGGTAAAGATTGTGACAGGTTCTGGCATGGCTTCTCCCAGCAACCAGCGTCTGTTAGTGTTGCAAACTTATAATATAAAGCACATTTCATAAAAAATGCAAATGAAGTGTTGCTGCATCTGTTGCCTATATAACACTTGCAAAACAAATTTTATTAGTGTGTGTACTTGCAAGAACGCGTGTGCATTGTTCTCTGAGTGTTGGGTTTGGCAAAACAGGAGATGCTTTGGTGATAAAGGTGCCGTAAATCTTCTTTATTCAGCACAGTTGTGGTCTTAGAGAGAATCTGGCCCGTCTAAAATTCCCATGGAGCTAAAAGGGAGGTGGTGGGAGGAGGGGGAGAAGGAGGAGGGACGCCAAGGAATAAAAAGCGAGAGAGGGAGAGAGAGGGTAGTCAGCTGAATAGGGTTATTGTTTACATATCAAGACACTTCCTCTGACTCTTAGGAGAACCAGTAATTTGCCTTGCAAGGTTTAACTGTTTTAATTTCTCCATTGTGAGGGGGGATCACCCCTTTATTATAGGGGAGGAAGGCAGACTAAGCTCCGGACAGAGCACGCACACACCCTGTATTTGTAGTTTTCATTCCGTTCCCCTGTGACCATGCATATTCACCAGCGCCTACTCGGTGTATGGGTGACTCTAGGAATGATGAATCATATGCCTCTATGACAACAACTCAACCTCTGGAGCAGTTAATACAAAATCAGTCTTATGGCATAAGCTAAAACCGTACAGACAGGGTGCACACCAACAAACACTGCCTCAAGTCACTAAATAACTGTTCCAAAGTATAGAGATACTGCAAAGCTTCTGATTTTGTGAAAACATTTCTTTGGTGTGACTCATCGGTTAGTTCACCTCCAGTAGCTTGTCACAGCCTTAGAAACAGAGTAATTCGTCCCAGAACGTGCCTCTTAGGGAGCAGCAGCAGTTACGTTATGTTTTCCTAAACTCAGGAAGCCAGAACAGTGTATACGAGCAGCCTGGTTATGAATATTCATTCATTATTTCTGGCAGAGTTTGTGAAATGTTATGCTTGTTCAATCTGACTGTTACCTTTGTTATACGCTGGAAACCCAATAGCTTTACACACAGGTAATTTGTGCTAGCCCTTGGAGAAGGAACAGGAGGGGTTCTTTAACATCCTGAGAAATATTTTCCTTCACGAAATTATTAATATTTAAAGTTCCCCAGCACAAGTTATAGAGACCTATTCTCTGGGCTTTTTTCATCTATTTACATTTCCAAAAGTGCTAATAATCCAGCTGTTTAATGTGCCAACAGTTTTTATTCATGGGCACAGAAACATTCAGATTCATCTCTATCTTTCTCTTCTAGTCTGTGGTCGCTTCGTCCTGTTTCTCTCCCTACCCTCCTTTCCATCATTCTGCTGCCACACAGTTACTAGCACCATTAGGCTGTCATAACACAGCACATATAACCTGAAGTGATTCCAGGACTGACTGAAGCGAGCTTCCCTGGGGGCTACCTCATGGCCTGGGGTGATGGGTACCACATGTAAGTGGAGGCCCTAATAGGAGCTGACAAGTGGCGGTCTGACAGGCAGGAGATCAGATGTCTTGGGCTGGACTATTGCTATAGATACAGAGCTGTGTGTCTGTAGGCTCCATGGCACAAAGGTTGGCTTTAAATAGAGTCCTTGTAAAAATGAATTGTGCCGGGTAGAAGTAAATGTTATACTGCTCAGCCTGTTTACAGGTTTTGGAGTTCACCACTATGAAGAAAATGTGAGTTTTATGTGTCTTATGTCACATCATAGTTTATAAGTTTGTCCACATATTGTTTACCCTTCATCATCTCTTTACTGTTTTAGTTTTGACTCAGAGCAACTTTTTTGCCAAACAAAACAAAGTATCAAGTGACTCAAGTTTGCTGCTGCAGGTAAATAGGCGCAACTCGCAATGTGGCTCAAAATGCAACACGGTGTGACACAACTTCACATGAAACATAGTTTGTTGAAGATCAAAAATAGTACAATAATCTGCCGGTGTGGAATTAGAAAAGGAGGTTTACACATGTGGTCAAGTTTACATGGAATCCAAGTTGCAGTGTAATACAGATCCAGTGTACATAGAGAGGAATGTGTATATCAAAAAGGTCAAATATGCTGCACCAGAAGAACACGGTTATCAATTTTACAGAAACCATGATGTTCTGAGGACAGTGGTGCTTATGTATATATGCTTCAAGACTATTGTCGTGTGGCTTTATGAATGTGCTCTTTGCCACTAGAGTCTTGAAAGAGAAAAGACCCACGGTATTAGATGAATAGATAGAATGAGGTGGGTGGGGCCAGTGGATATACTACTTATTTGTTTTCTTTTCTGAGAAAGAAATCCTAATGCCAACGCTGACTAAATTATTTTTACAGCCTTTGCTGGAGTCATGATTCATCCCCCCCACAATGTGGAGCACAACTTCACATGTTGTCCACAGTCAGCGCTTAATGTGGTGCATTTAGAAATGATTAAAAATAATACAGGGGCATCATGTGGCACAGAATGAACTGTAGAGTGTGCGCATAAAGATGTCCACTGCTCAGCCTGTGGAGTGGTATGAAGAGCCAGACGGGAGTTCTTAAGACATCATTGCACACTTAGATCGAGCCTTTAAAGAGAACCGTAGTTTACAAAGCATTGTCTAATCAAGGCCCTGCAGAAACAAAACCCACAATTTTCTAAAAAGACCAACTTCAACCACGGAGCCAGATGGTTTTCGTATTTTTTACTAAATGGTGAACGAATTATATGATAAGTCAGTCTGTAGTCATTTGTTTGTTTTGTACATAAAAGCTGCTCTAAAGCTCCCACTGGGAATTCTTTAAGTGGTATAAAACAGTTTTCTAGCTTTAATAAATGGAACTCAGTTCTGGAGACAGACTCTAAAGCAAATGTACCGTGTTTTTCTTTTCTTTTTTGGATGGAGTCATGTTAAGTATACAAGCCTTTGCGCCGGGTTCAGTCTGGAGCCGGGAGTTTGGCACATGTCCACACTGTAATTGTTTCACGATGCCGTTGCTGAGGCTGTATGAAGCATATGGACCTCTCTCCTACTTTGAGGGCGCCTCATTCAAGCCATCCGACACGCCAAGCTTTGAGGAGACCACTGCTATCACTGCTGCTCTTTTTTATTATGCATGTTGACGAGGGCTGTCTGGCAGTACAGTCAAAACCTTGGCTCCACGATAGAAAAGAATTCCACAGCAGTGTAGGAATCTAAAATTACAGTAGATAAAAATGCTACAAGTCCAACCAGAAATCCATCTATCCATCTCCTACCGCTTACTCCCTTATGCAGGGTCCCAGGGGTGCTGGAGCCTATACCAGCTATCTACAGGATAACCCACACAAACACGGGGAGAACATGCAAACTCCACACCCGGTCTGCCCTGGAAACCAAACCCAGACCCAGGCTGTGAGGCAACAGTGCTGCCCACTGCACCACCGCGCCGTCCCCAATCAGAAATGATTGGATGAAAAACCTAAAGCAAGAAATAATGCAACACTGCCCAATTCATTCAAGTCCCACAAACTGAGCTCACCTCTCCACATAAACATTAGATAATTTGAAGTGAAACATATTCAGACTCAATATGAGCTCTAAAAATTGTTGTTGTTTCCTACAAATCCCACAGTTTAAAAGAGTCCACTCTTTTTACAATGTGGTTACTTTTTAAATGCTTTACCTAATGCACAAATTGTATTAAGTTTGGTTTTTTACTTTTGATGTTTGAGCTTCCATAGATCGAGCACCAAATAGGCTTGGAATGCTTCATTTGCCTTATTAAGATACATATACTGTATATGAGCAAGGCTTTTGTGATTGATCACTGCTCCAGTCGACCAGTGGTTGGTCCTTACGGATCATGGCTATATTGTGGGTAAGATTCCCAGTGATGCAAAATGCACTTCTTTATGATTGAGAGCACTCCCCTGACCTCTTCTATAAAAAACATCTGTCAGGTGAAGGAGATTCCCCGGCAGGCTTACCCCGAGGTGAATTCTCTCTCTCGCAGTGTCACATGAGGGAAGAAGTGTGTTTGCTAATTTTATCACACAATGCGTAGTGTTTGTCAATGCAGCTCCAGTGACAAATGATTCTTTATCTTGAGGGCTGTTGTTTGTTGTTGCTGAGTAATGTCCTTGCCACTCACTCTGGTCTCTGGGGCTTCAGCTTCTCTGCTGTCAATTGTCAGGAACCGCGTTCACACTATCGTGCTTTTGTGTGTGTGTGTGTGTGTGTGTGTGTGTGTGTGTGTGTGTGTGTGTGTGTGTGTGTGTGTGTGTACACAAACCCGTGTCATTTGTACTCCGGGCTCCCAGTTTCCTGTGTTTGCCATTTCCTCTTCAACTTAAGCTTTCAACCACTCTGCCTCAAACCTGTCTCTCTATTTGCCTGCCTTTAGTAGTTTAATAAAGACAGACATGTAGACTAACACGTGGCAAAGTTTTTTTCTCGTTCAGCAGCACAAACTATGTGTTGCTCATAAATTGCCATCTGTATCAATTTTCATACCTTCAAAATGAAATGTCACAAGCAAGAAAACACATTTGAGCATCTAATGTAGAGCAGATAAACATACAGAAATATTATTTAGATTAAAATGAATATTTAGATTAAAATCTTGTAATGTACAAGAAGAATCCAGGGTTTAAGGAAACTTATTTGTACATACTGTATTCTAAGGCAGTTAAAAGCTCATTATTTATGTCATTGTTTATCCTTTTCTTCCTGTTCCCTTTCCTGTTGTCTTGTGTTTGTATCAAACCCATCTTTTTACCATTTGTAATTATATAACACTATATATGCCACTTTCAATCATCTTATTTATATAGTGCTGTTTCACAACCAAAGTCATCTAAACATCATCATTGTACAATTAAAAAAAAAAAAAAAAAAAACTCAGATCCTATTCAAGCAATCTTTTTACTCCCAGAGGTTCCAGAGGTGAATGGTAAGTGTCACTAGGATTTGGTATTTTACACACTTTGGTAAACGCCTTTAGATGAGAGGTGAAAGGTTTTTAGGAACTTTAAATCAGACCAGATTTCACAGAGTGACACCTACTGGATAAGATTGACCTCGATGACTGTCTCTTTGCTTTTGACTTTGGGTTAACTGCCCCTAGACTGGATTAAAGAAGGACAGTGGGAAACCTTGCAGATTTTAAACCAATTAAGTCTTTCAATTGACTGGCGAAAAGTCCAAATACCACTGAACAGTCCTCACTGATGGTATGGCACAGTCAAGTCACCTCATATGTTACATATGACATCCACTATCAACTGTATCTCTTCTATGTCAATCGTGGACCTCAACTGAGGGCAACTTTGCAATAAGGAAAGAGAAAGAGCATTATCAGTGTGAAGGGGAGGGAAGTCACTGGAGAGCCATTCCAGTTGGTCTGAGGCCCCTTGAACTTCTTCACAGCTGTTCCTTGTTAGCGCTTAAAACAAATTCCCAGAGTGAGATGGTTTCCATCGCTGACTTCTGCCCTGAGGAAAGAGTCCAGACAAGAGGGGTTTTTATAAGACCCTGCTCCCGCTGCGTGTGTCTATGTGCATGTGTATAAACAGTATAAACACAGTGCAGTGGCTCACACTTCAAATATTCTGCCCTGCACCATGAACGCCACAGATTTTCAGCTGAGTTGGTCTTGAGTTCCTCAAAATCTGTTTGCAACATAAAAACTCAGATGTTTGAAGAGATTTAATGTAATTGAACTGTTGCCAATAATAAACAAGTAAGTATGGCTTATCTTAAAATGGAACAAAAGGAGCACTTACACACTCCTAGTTCTGGGCCAAAAAACTTAGACGGTTTATTCTCACCTGTCACAAGACTTTTAAAGAATTAGGAATTGAATGTAATACAAACGCTCATGAAATGAAGGCCAATTGTTGTAGCTGTGTCCTACAGCTTAGTCTGAAATGAGCTACATGGATCTAAACTACTATTAACATCCCACTAGAGCTATAAAGATAGCAGCCATTTATTAAATAAGAAGCCCCTCCCCCTGTGACCAATGAGCCACCAGGAATGTTTTAAATATGACTTTAAAGGCCTTTCAGGAGACTTCATATCTTGGATCTGTAAAAGACTACAGCCATGTGTAAGGGCATCAACGTGGCAGTTTGATGGAGATCCCTCCCAGCCTCTCTTTTGAGGATGGAGAGCAGTCTCTCTGGGATGGTGCCTCACCTCATGCTGACCCCAGCTGAGATGGCTTAGATTGATGCGCTTCCTTCTCCCACACATTGAGTGCCATTTTGGGTATTTCCTGGGGTATTGCCTTTCTCTTGTTCTTTACACCAAGCCCTGTTTAGGGTGAGCGAAGGGAGGATGTTGGGGGGCAGGAAGGGGAGAGTCATGGGCTTGTGCTGAGGATGTCGTCATAGGGCGCTGAGGACACTCTTTGTGTAGACTGGCAGCTACGTCTGTGAGGTTAAAGGGCTGGTTCCCGCCATCTAAAGGGACTTGGCTTCATTGGTGTCTTTGCCTTTGACAGAAACCTGGCAGCCAGAAGGTGCTTGGACATTGATGAAGTAATTCATAAACAGATTTATAATGTGCTGCTCTGAGGCATAACAGAAAAAAAAACATATTAGCAACAAGAACTATTTAACTGAGCATTTGAGGCTATAACAGCGTGATAAAAACCTCCACAACAGGAACTAAGATTTTAACTTCTTCTGTGCCCGCTGCAAAATTTGCTACAACTTCATTCAGACCACTGTAAAAAAGTATGAGTAAGCTCACACCTGTGTTTTACAATAGACAGGCTCTAAATCAGCTGGCTCCTGACACCTTATTCGTTTTTCCAGATGCCCACTGCCTGCTGCACCTACATGCTAATATTAGACAGACTGCACCAGCCTTACCCAACACTGTCTGTGATGCATGGCAGTCGTTAGGTGCTACTGTTGTGCTACACATTTTAACTTTCCACTACTCAATCAGCACATTTTGTTAGGTAGGGATTTTTTTAAATGTCTTCCAAATGCAATTGATATACTGTATGTGACCAACTACCATAACCAATAGCCAATTAAAGCCTGCATGTTTCCCTTGGCACCAGTTTCACACTGAATGGACTTTAGAACCACTGGCTAATGGCAACATAGGTAAGGCAAGGTCTTGGTAGTGAACAATTAAGCTAAAGTCCAACACATTTTACCTCCAGGTGATGGATCAAACTGGAACGGGGTTCACTGGGGTTGATGCTAAAAGGGAGTTATGGGCTGCATGCAGCGTGTAGAGCCGACAGAGACAGATCACAGGAGAGAGGAACAAGCTGGATCGGAACGGGATCTGTAAACACACTGGCAGCAGAGGGCCGGGTGGATCTGTACCAGCCAGTCGGCAAGATGACACAACACATCTGGGGGCAGATGTGTAGCAACACGATGGAAACATTGGTGCAAGGCCCTGATATAGGAGCAGCACTCTAAAAAATACAATCTGACACAAATGAGACAAACTGAAAACCACATTATGTCAGAATGATTTAATGTAGAGCTGGATCATTAACAACATTAATAATCATATCTGTCTGCCTGTCTCTTTGACCAGTTTGAACCTTTGACACTCTCCTTTTAGAAAAAACTATTGGTAATACATTGGTGATCCAATTCCTTCTTGTCTTTCAAAAAAGATGTATCCTACTCTGGGACCTTATGTACTTGAAATCTTAAATGGCAGCATGGTGCATAGATAAAATAAAATCATGTCTTGACCTGAGACATGACATGTCATGAAAGCAGCCTTTGACACAGTGGACCTGACATTTGCCTCTCTCATTGACAAATCAGATAGGGACTCAGGGTTTGACCTTACAGTGGTTCAGCTAACCAGTGTTGCCAGACATTGACACTTCACTTGACCTGGTTGGCTCCTCCCCTCTGTCAATCACATCAGCAGCGCTGTTAATTGGTTTGATGATCTGCTTGTGTTTTTTCGTACAGTTGCACCGTTCATCCAGCATTGCAACAACTGCAAAAATAAGCCATCCATGAGTAAGCTGTAAACGTGAGTTCCAAAGTTAATTAGTAAAAGATAAAACTCTTTATAAACAAATTAAATTGAGATTGAGATAGTAATAGTTTCTTATTTACTGTACATTCAGTTTATTTAGTGGCATTTCAAAAACTTATATAGGAAACCCAACAAAGACCACTTTTCAAGTTAATCAGTAAAACAAACAGACAAATATTAATTCTCATAAAATATAAACATAAAAAAATATAAATAAAAAAAAAATATATATAGATAAAATAGTGGTAAGAAATCACTCCCCATAATAGAAAAACGCCTGGGGCAGAACAAGGTTTAAAACAGTCAGCCAACTGCCTCAACCAAACAGAGAGGAAAAAGAGGCAGCATCAGAACGTACTATGCAGGTCGATCACGCCAGCACTGCAGGTGGAGGTAGAAAGGTTAAGCTAGGAGAGAAATCAGTGTATTGTGTATCATTGTATTGTATACTATACAAATGATAAAGGATTTACATATGATGCATTTGTTTAGCTTTGAGTTAGAAACTCTAATCTTGCTAATCTTCTTATGTAGTATCTGATACCAAATCATAACTCTCCATGAGTTCAGGCTGTCTAATGAATCCCCACTGTTAGCATCTCACGTCGCTTTGGAGACCATTTGTCAACATCCGCCGCACAGAATGGCAGAGCAAGTCTATGAAAGTCGGTCTGGGCCGAGTCAGAGAGCCATGAGAACCAGGAATTCATGAAAACCAGTTTATTTTAAGCTCAACACAAAACACTCCTGTAGTAAAACAAGATACACCAGGAGGCTAAACATGATACAACTAAACAAAATTTAGCTTGTGAAGCTCAGGAAAAACCCCTCACATGGCTAAATCTTGGTCACCTGGGCCTGAACAGACCGAGCTAGCAACATGGCAACCTTAGCGAGCTAGCAACATGGCAACCTTAGCGAGCTAGCAACATGGCAACCTAAGCGAGCTAGCAACATGGCAACCTTAGCGAGCCAGCAACATGGCAACCTTAGCGAGCTAGCAACATGGCAACCTAAGCGAGAAAGCAACATGGCAACCTTAGCGAGCTAGCAACATGGCATACATAATGAGCTAGCAACATGGCAACTTTAGCGAGCTAGCAACATGGCATGCATAACGAGCTAGCAACATGGCAACCTAAGCGAGCTAGCAACATGGCAACCTTAGCAAGCTAGCGACATGGCATACATAACGAGCTAGCAACATGGCAACCTTAGCAAGCTAGCGACATGGCATACATAACGAGCTAGCAACATGGCAACCTTAGCGAGCTAGCAACATAGCAACCTAAGCGAGCTAGCAACATGGCAACCCTAGCGAACTAACAACATGGCAATCTTAGTGAGCTAGCAACATGGCAACCTTAGCTAGCTAGTAACATGGCATACATAACAAGCTAGCAACATGGCATACATACGAGCTAGCAACATGGCAACCTAAGCGAGCTAGCAACATGGCAACCTTAGCGAGCTAGCAACATGGCAACCTTAGCGAGCTAGTAACATGGCATGGCATTGGTAGGTGTCTACAGAGGGAAGGAGAGGGAGTGGGCATGGTCCAAAGCTGAGGCGTGGCCTGGTGATGGGGAAGGTGTGGTCCAGGGTGAAAAAAGAACAGGATGGCTGGCAGAGCCAGCCCAGAAATCCTGACACCATTGGCCTAATCCACTTACTTTCTGTCGAACCCCCCCCCCCCATCAATAAAACAGGTACCATTTTATCCTCCTTGTTTTAAGTCAACGTCTCCTTTCATCGAAGGCAATGGTTTGTACTCTCCTATAAGCTTCCAATCCCTCTGTCGCCATCACTCACCCATGTAATGCCCTGGAGGAAGCGGCGTCCTGCAGAACAAACCTGTGTACAGCAGAGTATATGAACACTTGTTGTGTGACTGCATGAGCATCTTGTCTTGCGCACTTATCAGTGTGTGTGTGTGTGTGTGTGTGTGTGTGTGTGTGTGTGTGTGTGTGTGTGTGTGTGTGTGTGTGTGTGTGTGTGTGTGTGTTTAAGAAAAGCGTTTCTGTTCAACCTCAGAGTTTTTGTTTGCCTCAGTTACTCTTGACGGTTTCTTGCAACAAGAACAAATCAGTGTGTGTGTGTGTGTGTGTGTTTGTGCGCGCACGCATGCATGTGTGCAGCGTTTGTATATAGCAGTTGGCACTGCGCTGTGTAGTTAGGACGTAGGCCAACTTTTTGTGCTGGAATTTCCTGTCTCAGTCGTGCACCCCCACCTCCCTCACTCCTCTGCTCCTCACTACTCGCCCTGTCTCCCTTTCTCTCTCTTTCTGTCTCTCCCTGCTCCCTCCTCTCAAACCACGACAAAGGATTTTTTCTGGAAATTATTTCTGGCCTGGCCTCTCAGGGCATTATTATTGTCGTTGAGTACTTCCTCTGAGACATGAGCCCACTCCACTCTCCACTTCAGCTCAGTCCTGACTGCGATTTCATTTGGACGTAATGAGCAAGCGATTTTCCTTCCGACTCTTTAGAGGCAAAGGGGCCATTGCTAACACTGAACACCTGGCATTGTCTGTAGCAAGAGATCAAACCAAAAGCCTTAGTATGTGAAGATGTTTCTGCTCTTGACAGAATGTTTGGCAGGTCTGAGGACCACAGGGCAAAGACCAAAGACTTAACTATGGTACTATGGTAGATGCTAAAACACAGAATTTGTAATGTGTTATATTATGATGTTGTTGACATGGAAACATGTTGTACCAGTGTTGGTTGCAGTAAACTGGGCGGTTTTGGTACATGGGGCCCAGGGTGGAGCAGCCCTGCCTGCCAACACACCCAAGAGGAACAGATAGGCAGTAAATCAAGGAGCAGAAGTGTGTGAACAGTTCCAGCCACGTACCTGTCGGTAGCTGTCCCTGCAGCCCGCGAAACAATAGAGCTGTCAGGGTGATAGAAGGGCCTGTTCAGCCTTCATTTAGCAGCCGCTCTCTGGGAGTGGACTAAGGGAAATGGCTGTCTTAAAAGAAACATGCAATGCAAAAAGAAACGTCTGACAAAATCTGACTTTAGGACGGATTTATCTAAACTGAACTTTTGACAGTGTAGTGACCAGTTTTCCGATGTCATGGACTTGTCTCCATGTCCTGTCCTCTTAGAAACGTATCTGCCAAACTGCACAAGCGCAGGGCAGAACAGACAAAGCCCCAACTCTTGGCTCCACTTGTGAAACAAAGCGCCGGCTCCTTTTCCCAGCACACTCTCCCTCATCCATTTACTGGGTGCCTTTTCTGGCTGCACAACACACAAGATGACTTGGAATCGGCCGCTTGTCTTGCACACAAAAGCGATGGAGGGTCACTGGCGGCAATCCAGCGGCATAGATCCTGATAGAAACTTTGAGCCCTTGGCCCTCTGAGCAACAACAAGAAGCACAGGGCACCAGATGGACTTTTACAGCTTACTTTGGACTTTGGATAATGTTCTTTACTGGGGCTGTGTGCTGCTGTGGAATGTTTTGATTGAGACTTGCTTTACCTGGAAACGTTCACTCATTTGCAAAAGTTTTATTATGTTATTTCTGTGACTCTTGCAGAAGTGATTCCTGCATGTTTCGAAGTCATGCTATACATTACGTTAAACCTAAAGAATAAATGTCTGTGTTTTCATGGCTACAGGTTTCAGAGGAGAAAACAATCACTGGCTGCTCCTTAAAAACATTCCAGACCAGTCAAATATTTCACAGCTAAGAGCTGCCTTCAGGGAAACTCTCCTCTCCCAGTCATGTGTAATCCCATCACAACTAACCTAGAACAAGAAGGTACAACGTCACTATGATTGGCTCAGTCACAATAACAAAAGCCTCAATCAGGCTTAAGGAGCAGTAATGTCGGCCTTTGTCACTGGCATCACTCAAAACACAGCATCCAGCATTCTGTTGTAGCCTACAGGCACAGAGTCCTGTTACACCTTGTCTTCATAGCGCTGTTCGGAGCCAGATCCCCAAGGCTCATCTCAAGGAAGGAGTCTGAAATGTTAACTTTAAAACCACTCTCACTATAACAAAAAAGCAAGAAATACAAAAAAAGTTGCCACCAAACAAAAAATTTCACACTCTAATATTTTGTTGGACCGCCTTTTCATCCAGTGTTGCGTCCATTTTTCAGCAAGATCTTGCACTGATGATGGCCGACCTCTGCTCAAAGCCTTCTTCAGCACATGTATTCCCCACAGATTCCCAGTGGGGTTAAAGTCTGGACTGTCTATGAGTGACGATGATGTCTCATGCTTCCTGAACCACTCTTTCACCATTTGAGCTCAATGAATCCTTGCATTGTTGTCTTGGAATATACCTGCACCATCAGGGAAGAAAAAGTCCACTGATAGAATAACCTGGTCATTCAGTGTATGCAGGTAGTCAGCTGACCTCATTCTTTGAGCACATACTGTTGCTAAACCTAGACTTGACCAACTGCAGCAACCACAGATCATCAATCTAAGTGGTGACTTCATTTTTGGCCAGGCAGTGTATATACATCACATTTTCCCCGTTTCAGGAATATGAAGTTTAAATTTATCAGAGCTTTTCATTTAGTTTGTTTCATGTTTTCTCATTTGCAGGGTCCCACCACGTCTTTCCCACATTTCACACACCAATTCCAATTGATATGAGACACCACGAAGGCCGGTACCATTATGACCCACACCCACTCCATGCTATGCACGG
The DNA here is from genome assembly GCF_900634795.4 of Betta splendens. Classification (NCBI taxonomy): domain Eukaryota; kingdom Metazoa; phylum Chordata; class Actinopteri; order Anabantiformes; family Osphronemidae; genus Betta; species Betta splendens. Next base: position 17,239,136 of record NC_040899.1, on the reverse strand, counting down.
GTAAGCATCACTCTTATTATTTGCAGTGCTGTATACAGTGGTTGGCTGCTTATTGCTAACTACAGTAACAAGCAGAATATGTTTGTTTTGCATATATATGATAATGATGTATTAGCTGCAGTAAAGTGAATTATAAATTTAAAAAAATAAAATTTTTACACACGTTAAACAATAAGATAAATATATCTGGGAAAAATAGCATAGGAGCTGAGGGAATCTAAAAATCCAAAGTGACAGTAAAGATGCCGTTAAAATTTCAACTTGTAATTATAATAATTATTAAACCCTATAAGAAATACTTTTATAACTATTAAGGCTATTAATGTATATACGGTACACCAGTGGTTATTAATAGTTTGTATATATAATATGTAACCCATAAAACGTATTTAATCCGTTCATTTTATTTTAAAGCAATAACATACAGTATTAGCTACTGTACAGTAGCATAATCAGGTTTATAGTCCAGTTGAGTGGATGCTAACCTGACCTAAAAAAAACACTTTATTAATGTTGCATTAGCATAAAAGTCTGGCCTTGTAAACATTGCAAGGCCTATGTTAACATATTCAGTCCAAGAAGGGAGTCCAGGAGTAAGATCAATAGAGATCCTGCAAGACCTGCGCTGTTACATTTAAATTCAGCCAGATCAGGTGATACACACACAGGCAGGGTTATTCATCACCTGCAGAGCAATGGGAGGGGGGGGGGGGCGTGCACCCGGTTTATTTTGATTAATGTGATGTGACTCTGACAGAGTGCGCCTACTAATTCATCAAGACCTTGATCTAGCTGTCTTATCCCCAGCGTCTGCCAAATTCACCTAATTACTGGGAGCTGTTGTAGCGGAATGGAGTGAGGTGTCAGCGCAGGGCACTTGGTGGCACCACTTAGTCAGTGGCTGGATGCTGCAAGTCAGGCCTGTGTTTTCAGTTTGAAAGATGTTGCTATCCTGCGTCCGTGCCGTTCAACATGCAAAGATGCGTTTTCAGTCCTATGTTTTATTTAGATGGGGGCGAGCACTGGCAGGAGGAGACGAGGCACAATATGAGAAAGCCACTGTGTTTTTGTTTATGGCATAACTACTCAGCATGGGCTTAAGCTTGAACATGGGCATGGAACTATGGAGCTGTACAAGATAAGTTCACACTATGTATGAAAGTCCAAACCTCAGTACAATACACAGAACACACTGTAATATTATACATGTACTCCTAACGACTGTATGTAAAGGCCTTTGACAAACACAACGTACAGTATTCTGTTTACTTTAGCATTATAAGCAAACTTACAGGACGGCGTTATGTGTTACCTAAAGATGTTACTAGCTTCATCATTATTCAGAGCTAGAATGTTGCAAGGACGGTTGTTTTTGAATATAAATTATTCAGTGATTTGTAAATGTTGAAGCCAAAATTTAGAAGTACTGTAGCAACCTTGTGGTTTCACAGATTTTCAGGAATTCCAGGTAGATTACAGTAGTAAGTCCTTATTACTGTATGTGTGCTACAGTCCATTACAGTAGGAAGGTGACAGCAGAACCTGGGTTCAGAGACATTACTGCTTCGTTTTGCTGCATCCTCTGTAGAACAGGAAAGCCGATGGTGCAAACATGTTGGACCGGGTAATTACTGGCATATCTAAAATCCAGCCTCAACGACAATACAGACAGATGAGAAAAAAATATCTGCTGCTCGTTCCACAGCTCATATTTCTTTGGGAAACTGTTGGGGGCAAAATGCAGCAGTGAAAAGCCACAGGGCTGTGGCTTACACCACCCCTGTATACAAACAGATGTGGTCCTGCTCACCCGGCAATCAGCCCCACATCGTGGAATGTGTTGATTAAATACAGTTTACAATCAGACGTTTGGTTTGTTGCTCGTCCCCATTGTTTTGGTTTGGGTGACATGGAGATGGGGGGGTGGGGCTGCGGGCGTTCGGTAACCAGGAGACGATTGGCCGTCGGTGGTTTGGACAGACATGTTGTTGTCTCACACTGCTGCCTGTTGGCTCCAGCTACTGCTCCTCGTCATGCTTAATATTTAAATGCTCCCCTGAGTTACAACCAGGAATGATGGGCTAAAAAAACAAGTGGACCCATCAATCAAAAAGCCTGTGAAGTTGCAAATCAATAACCCAGATATTTTATGCTATATAGCACTGCCTGAACATAATTTCCCTGCACTGAAAAAAGGCCAAATGGTATGTGACAGCAGTGGAGCCAAATAATGGATAATTACCTCCAGTATAATCCCATCTCATTTAAGTGTATTATCCCAGAGTCGAACATAGTTCCACTGAGCCCCTCCTTTGTACACAGAACTGCTTCACACAAAGTACAGCATCAAGTTGTGTCCAAGTCTTCAGCATCTTCATCAGGCCCCGAGAACAACAGAGGTGGGATCCCACTGTATATGTCTGCCGTGAGGTAGTGTGGTGATTTATCTTGATCGCCTCAGCTGCACAGAAGTACAGAAGGGAGTGTGTCACATCATAATTCATCCCACCCGAAGCCAGTGGGGACAATATCACATAGGCAACTGTTTGGTCAGCTACAAGGGCAGACGGGCAGGCAGACACGTGTGCAGAGAACCTGAAGTTGGACTGTGGTTGGAGAAGCTCACCTTGGACTGAAATGGACTCATGTCGCACTGTGCCTGTTTTTTTGTATGGAATTTACGAAGCTTCACAGTTGATCAGACAACAGCGTTTTCATTTTCTCCTCTTTGATGCTGGGCTCGTTCTGGACCAGCCTCGTGGCATTTCCCCACTAATGGTGCTGCCGTCTGCCTCTGCCAGCAGTTTAATGCACATGCTCTTTGGTATGCATTTACTCACTGGGTTACTCATGTGCTCAGCAAGCTGTGCCATGTCTAAATCACTTTTTTACCTCACAGCAGAGTTTTAACAATGGGACAACAGACAGCATGTAATCACACAGTACAGAACACAGAGACAAACAGCAATTATCTCTTTGAAAGCATGTCTCTCATGGCCTCCCTATCCCTCCGTTGCTTCCTAAGGGAAGCTGAATTCTGATTTCTAGCTGCATCTTTTTTGTGTCTCCTTCCTTGGGTTTGTTTCTAAGAGAGCAGCCACCCATAGCGCTCAGGTGTGATGAAGAGACAAGGCCCTCTCAGGCCTCTTCCCTCAAACAGCTTCCCATTCATCCTCTCTCACTGGCTTCAAGTAATATCTTGTCAGCAAAAGGCTGGACCGACAAGGCAAAGAGGCACCTGCCCTCCAGGACTGTCATTTGCAGTCTCCCGACAGGCAGAGGCCGTAAATTTGTCCTTTACTATCAAAGGCCTCAAATACACTGTTGGTTGTTTGAGTGATATACTGGGGCTTAAATGCTGTGTGGTGACACTCTCTTTACCTGTTGGCCAAGAAGCAACTACTGTTGACGGATGGAAGTTTAAAGTGTTACAGAATGGTGGAGCAAAGCAAACAGCCCACCCCCCACCCCCCCCCCACCACCACCACCACCAAGGGAATGGGCTAAGTGCAGAGGACAAATTTCATTGTGACATTGTAACAAATGTGATCTTCATCTGTCTAAATAAACCTCTGCTTCTCGTTTGGTACCTGGTTCCAATTAGTAGCAGTACATGCATGGTTTACTGCAATGGCTAAATACTGAGAATCCCACTGTGCGATTGTGTGGATAAGATGAGCATCGCTGCCAGCGCACCCGGGTACCCTTCAGTGCAGCGCAGCTCCTAGGCACCAATGTGCCAAGCTCACTGTGTGCAGCTCAGAGCTAAGTGTGTTTTTGTGTATGGAGCGTATGGTTCTTCTCACTTCTCCTCTCCCACCCAGAACAGAGGGCTCTTTATGGTTTTTTGTCGGGAAGAGTGGGCCTGACGGCAGAGAGTTGGCCCCCACACAAGGCTGGTAAGTTGGTTGGCCCAGGCCGAGCTGGGCAGGGACAGGCTGCCTGCAGTCAAAGAGACTGAAGAAGCAAACTGAGGGAAGAATGGGGTGCCGGTGTCCTGCCAAGCATGAGCCACCTTTCATGGGCAAAGCCAATAATTACAACCTCAGAGCAGTCACACTGATCTGATCATGTAATCATGTAATCAGGTCAAATTATTATAAAACCCTTTTACATTAATAATTGAACAAATCTTTCAGTATGTCACCTAAATGTTTGTTCTGCAGAGTGACGCAGACTTTCGAGTTGAACTGGAAGCACACCTTCCTTGGCACATCGGTACTTACGTCAAAGTGAGGACCTCCACTGACATAATGCCTTTCCTAGCCCCTTACCCTCACCCTACCCATCACAACTAAATGCAGACGTCTAACCTTTACTCTAATACAAACCAAACCTCAAATCTGACCTCAGTCCTAAAATAACCTCTTAACCCTCAAACAGCCCTTTAAAGAAGTGAGGATCAGTCAAAATGTCCTCACTTTGGTAGGAAAATACACACACACACACACACACACACACACACACACACACACACACACACACACACACACACACACACACCATGTACTGAGCATCAGTGATGCCAAGAATGAAAACCACACACATAAACACCCATTTGTTCACAGCGGCCATTGACTGCGCTTAGCTTAGACAATCTTTATTGTCAGAGACTCATAAAAAAAGCTATTCTAGTGTTTTCATTATGTTCTGTTGTTTGCAAGTGTCACTGTGGTTGCATTGTCTAAAACTGAATCTGCACCACAGACTGATGTGAAGCAAAGAAAAAAGAAGATTAAGGAGATTCAAGATTTCTACAATGAAACGTGTCAGTTTGAAAAAATTTGGAATGTTGGAATGACCTCATAGCTGAAATCCAATGTGGGCAGAGGCTGGTAGTATATAACATAACATTTCCCTTTGGCTCATCTTCCTCCATCACTGTCTCAAACAAAAACATGGAATCCTGTGGAAAACCCAACATGTCCCATTTGAGCAGGCACCAGAGGAAAAACACCCTTGAAAGGAAGAAAGGTCCATCAGAAGCAGGACATGATCCAGTGTCGTTATAGTTGTCTCCCCTGGCTCTTCCTTTAGAAAGAATCAGTGATGAGACCTTTAATCTGCCTGGTGTGTCGGCGCATGCTCCTCTGTGTTCATCCAGTTGCAGCCACTTGCAGCAGCTAACATTTGTATAAATCCTCCTACACACAGCTGCTGTGTGGTGGTACTGTAGCTTGTGTGTTAGTCACAGTTCTACTGTGTGTGTTGGCTCAGCCTGGACCAGGTGTTTCCCACACACTGAGGGGACGCCGGCCGCTATCGGAGCGGTGCTCTTTTAGAGGCTTGTGCCGCAGCGAGCGGCCAAGAGACATTTTTTTCTCAAGTTCAGCTTCTCGCGGCTGTTGAGAATTACAACAGCCACTCGTCTGCCTTTGTGTAAGCAGTTACCTCCCAGAGATGACACGTTTATTGTACAGGCTGACGTGACTGGCAGGTCGACTCAGCTTCACACGGCATCTTGCTACTGTAAAGCGTAGCCACAGGGAGCAACTTTTGAGCATCCACTTGCAATCTCTTATCATTTAATGCCTGAAGCAGCGACGGCGACAGCCTGTAGCTTTGCCCACCCAAACAGACACACAGGAAGGTTTCGTCTCAGTTCAAAGCCTGGTCCTGACTTGTCTGTGTAGCTGGAGGGCGTAATAGGAAAAGGTGAGGACAAAGGAGGATTATTGAGCATTAGCTGTGGGACTAGGGTGGTAAAGGAAGTGTGTGTAGATTGTAGACATGTTTGTGAAATAACAGACTGATTATATGACCTGAACACAACATTCAGTTTGTCTCCACCTGCTTGATGCTGATCTGCCTTTCTCCTGGTGCCTCCATCCTCTCTGCTACCGTCTCACTACCGTCTCGCCCTCCACAGGCCTCCAGGACTGACAAGCAGTCCCGTCATTTCAGACATATCTCTGATCCGTCTATCACCGCACACACCAGCTGGGACGGGGGAGTCACCGTTCAGCCCGCCGCACCCGTACGTCAGCCCCCACATGGAGCACTACCTACGCACGGTGCACGGAAGCCCCACCCTCTCCATGATCTCAGCCGCCCGAGGACTGAGCCCCGCTGAAGGTGAAATTCACACCCGCCACTGTAGACGCTGACTATGGATGATGTTTAAATGGTGCATGCGCACAGATAATATCCATGCACAATATTGTAATACTGTACCTGCATCCAGTAAAGCCACAAACAGGTCAGAACTTAGAGGGAGACGTTAGATCTGCCTGTGTTCTCTGTTCCTCCAGCTCCAGCTCTCTCCCTCCCCCACGTGGAGGACCAGAATGCGGGCTGATGTTGGATTAATATGCATATTGGTGGAAACTGGTGGGAAATGGGAAACGGGGTTGGTAGCACTAGGAGGGGGATGTTGGGGAGGCCTCTCTCAAACTGATAAACCAAAAAATCTGGACCCATCAGAACTTGCGTGCGTGCATGTGTGTGTGTGTGTGTGTGTGTGTGTGTGTGTGTGTGTGTGTGCGTGTGTGTGTGTGTGTGTGTGTGTGTTTGTGTGTGAGCGGGTGCGTGTGCGTGTGGCGTGTGTGTGTGCGTGCGTGCGTGTGTGTGTATGTGTGCGTGAGCGTGTGTGTGCTTGGGTTATCTTTGTACACTTAGCGGATGCGGTTGTGTATTCCTTCACACACACAGCCCGCCCCTCTAACCCTACTCCATCTCTCCCTCTGCTTCCTTTATCCCCTAGAGATTATTTCCCCACATCCCAGCAAGCCTCAAAGACATCACATATCTTTTATCAAAAGCTTCACACCCCGGGGCATGAACAGAAGTGGATCTAGAATCCAGGGCATTTGTTCCCTCTGTTGAACTCATCTCAGCTTCTTTGTTTTTGTCTTTCTGTCGAGGCCTGTGTCAAACATGTCAGTGAACATATTTAAATACAGGAAAATTAGAGGCAGAATGTATTTTTCTCAGCATCTCCAAGTTGTCAGATCTATTTAGCATTACTTCAGTTGTTATGGTCTCTACTGCTTGGTCAGTTCCTCTCTACTGTATTATGAAACACAGACTTTTCCCCTTGCCTTGTTTCCCATTTAAAGCAGTCTTCTCCTCCTTGCTGTGCTTCAGTGACAAATGAACACTTGAAGGAGCGGGCCCTGTTCAGTTTCCCTCCTCTACCACCGGGTACCAACCCCACAGAGTACTACCACCTGATGGCCAACGCCAGCCAGCGGAACCCGTACGGCGACCTGCTGATGCAGAGCGGCGCCGCTGCAGCGGCGGCCGCTGTGGCAGCTCATCTGCCTGAGTACATCAGCCCTGTAGATGGTGAGGAACGCATGCATTCATTATTCTTGCATTATTGAAATGCATGTTTTACAGGTGTACAAGTGCAGCTTCAGCTGTAGTCATGTAGTCATGAACTCACAGTAATGGCAGATATAACATTTAACCTGCAGCATTTCCATCCAGTGTACAGAATTAAGAATTAACTCCACCATTTCTTTCTCTGCACCCAGCATATTCACCTCCTTGCATCCTTCTCCTGATGTTTTGTATGTGACAGACCGTAGCATGGGTTGAGCATGTGTTCAAAGGCGCTGTTCCAGGCCTGAGCTTATGCTGTAAATACGTGACTTTACTGGTGGTGTATCATGTGTAATATGCTCCACAAACAAGCTAGAGTGGAGGGAATGTGTCTGTGAAGCACCGAGTGAAGCTCACGGCTGTCCAGGTAAGGCTCGTACCGGCAGCAAGGGTCAAGGCTGAGGCTGCTACACACACACAGACACATAAACATTAACAGCAAGGCCAAGACTCGTACACGTGTTTACACACACACGCACGCACGCACGCACGCACGCACAGAGACCAGCCTGTTCTTTCATGCCAGTCTGAACCTCGGCCCTCTATCAAAATGACGGTCAGGCACCAGAACAGACATTTAAATTTGGCAGCGGAACGCAGGCCAAGGAACCTTTAGGCCTCATGAATGGGGAATAGAAAGCAGAGCCGCAGTGCTTGATAAGCAAACGCTGCACTGTTCTTTCATGTCCAAGCACCTCCCCAGAAGGAGCTCCACTCTACACACTCCACACAGCCTCAGCATGACACCAATGCACTCATCCTTCCACACAGGTAGAACAACCCCACAGACAGGGACCAGTCTCAGTGGCTTCTCTGAACACAGGCTAGGCTGAGGTACAACTGTACACCAGCCTCCTCCTCTCGCTTTCCCTGTGATCCCAGCGCGCTGCTTTGCCCACACTTGTTTGTGCAGTCGTTTGCTTAAATAGCCGCAACCTCCCCTCTGCACACGCACTTGCTGCCACCGACCCAGCAGCTTTTATTCCGCGTTTCACCATGCAGGTCGGGGCTTGACAGCTCTGCCAGCCTGGACACTCTTCCACTGTGGCCTCCAGACACAGGGCCCATATTGACCAAGTTGGCTGGCGAATGGTCATCGTGGGCAACCTCGGACTGAATCAAAGAGCTTATTTACTGCTGGAGCCTGGGTGGAGGAATAGTGGCAGGGGTGGCAAATATGTGCTTCATCTCTTCATGTTAGTTTTGGATGGTGGCGCTGATAAAATCCATAATAAATATCATATCATGCACTAATACTCAGACGCCTTCAGTGCTCCCACAGTGTGGCTTCAGAGCCGCTCCTTCTCCACAGTAAGGGTGTTTGGACAGAGCTGCAGGTCTCACCAGTCCACTTAGGGATTTATGTGGCCCATAAGTGAAACACAGTTCTAAAATGACACTGTAATGTGCTGTATAAGGAACAGATACAGGCCTTTGTGGAAAGAAAGAGCCAGGTGTTAGCATTTTTAAACACTCCTTTAGTTATTTTGTTTGTCTGAACACAGTACATTTAAATTGTAAGAAGACCACTTGTCCGTGTGCTGGCATTGCAGTAAGAAAATGCCACTGTATCTAGTGTAAAAAGCAGTGCTGCGTGTGGCATTCAAGGACAGTATTGACAGTGTAGGTCTTTCATTCTCCATATGCCACCAGAGGCCAGTAGTGTTTGTTTTTGTATTAAACATCCAAACCTCTGAATAGAACAATGGATTCAGAGAATGGTTACACCCCCAATGAAGACTGAGAATAGATACTGAATGACATGCCGACAAGATCAAGATCAAGTCTTTATTTCAAGATATTATTTATTGTATTTTTAACACTGTGTTTCAGGGTTTGCGCACATTAACAGAAGCCTGTGTGAATGCAAACAATACAATTGAGGGGCTCATTTGCAGCAGTTTCCAACATGAGCACTGTGACAGAACTAGACTGGATGGGTGGACATCACAGTATGAGTAGTTGTAGAGCTCCCACTACAAAAGTAAATGTCCAAAGAGACAGAGCTTGGATTTGGGACCAATGTGGTGCAGAGGAAAGAGAGGGTTGGGAGACCATCCCCCTCAGACAGCTTACACAAACACTTAACTCTATGTTAGTTCATTAGTGTATGGGTGCAAGTGTGTATAAACACACAACGGCGGCTTTGGATGCACACTGGGCCTCAAAGAGGATCCAGTATGAGCTCCCTCTCTAATAAATTCACAGTGTTGGTATTAGTGAGATTTAGCAGGGAAAATAAACAGTGTCCCACCCTGACTGGACCCAGAGGTAGGGTGGGTGGCGAGGCTGAGGCTGAGGCTGAGGCTGAAGCCTCGAGCCCTGCTGGCACGGAAGCAAGTGGCGCTGGGGATGGTGCGACGCCATCACACAGAGGCTCCTGCTGCTCCCTGGAAAAGGCAAAGATTATGCACAGGCCAAGAGACCAACTGCTCACTGGATCTGTCATCACAGTAAATAAACACAGAGTACATGAGGTACTGCAGTCGTACCAGCCAATATGAAGCTGTATGTATTTAAAACTTTCTAACGTAAAGCATAGCAGAATTTATGAACTCTTATGAGCTTTATTGCAGCCTCTCGTTCTGTCTCAGTTTGAGCAGAGGCACGTTGATTTCCTACTAAACACATTTTCTAGTTAACAGTATTACAAGGTTTACACTTTTTGTTACATGTCAATGACGTATAAGCTGAGATACTTGACCCAGATTAATTTAGTTGACCTCTAAAATATGGAGCTGTTTCAGGTCTAGAACCAAGGTCTGCGGTTTGACCAGCACCGGTCCCAAAACCCAAACCCAGGGAGTGGAAGTTAATAATTGGCAGTTTATGTCACACCTTCTCAGAGCATGACACTGACCTCTAGCTGCTTGTGGTAATTAGCAAAGTCCTTCAATTAAAAGTTTACCTTTACCACAAAGTCAGTTTGTTAAAGTACAGAAACAATTTCGGCTCAGCCTCAGAGGAACCTTTGAACTTTATAGAAACATACGTTTAAGCAGATTAATACATACATACAAACATATATTTCTGCTATAGCAGTGCACAGTGGCACGCAATTAGATGTATAACTACCCACAATTCCAAGCCGCTGAGGCAGCAGTGTCACAGGTTGCACACGTTACGGTTCACCTTCGCACACAGGCCGCACTCACGGCCTTCGCCTTTGCAACATCTGTTTTTTCATTTCCTGCCGGAACCTTTTATCAGTTATAACCACCCCCTATAAAACATTCTACCAAGTGGTGAGCATTGTGCGTATTTATATACGTATTTACGTATGTAAAATGTCAAATGTATTCCAGGTGAAATCTGTTGAGACCAAGGAGCAGCTTTTCAAAACTAGCCACACTCAAGCTCCTTAGAGATGTTAAAGTCTTGTTGTCTGAGTCAGAACTCTTCTAAGCTGAGGTGGTTGATTAGGGATGGAGGTGGAGAGCAGTGTTGTGGGCACAGCGCCCAGAACGGTGAGGCAGGCGCCAGGCTACCAGGCCTCCAGGTTGCGAGGCCTGTTTCCTGCTGCATGAAGGGGGATATTAATACACTTATCGGCCATTAAATCGTCTGGCGAGGCAACCAGCTCACCTCACAGCAAGAATAACAAAGCCCAGCATAGACACCAGCAGCATGGAGCAGTGAGGAGCTGTGTTGGTTCTGGTGCTGCCCTTTTCATCCGCTCTCATCACTCTAAAGATGCATTTCTTTCTTTACTAGCTGTACCAAGCACATTCCTGAGGATCTTTTGTTGTCTTTGCCAGCTCTTTCATGAACGTCTCTATCATTTCCACCACTTGTGTTTTCCTCCAGGCCCCCAACTACTGTTGTCTGCCATCTGAAGTTCCCTGGGGCCTTTTAACTAAGTGCACATGTCTCAGCTTTACGACTCACCACCTCCAAACATAATAGTTTTAGAAGTTAAAGGCTGCTTAACAGCTGCAGGCCTGGCGTGGTGATTATGGCAGTGCCTGGCTTCATTTGGAGTGAGGGGCAGTGAGTTCTAGCAGCCGAGACCAAGACTTTGACCATGCGTGTGTGCGTGTGAGCTCACTGTGCATGTGCGTAGGTGACTTGTGATGGACCTATTATGAGTTTCCTGCCTCTCGCACCTCTGATGATGTCTGCTGTAGGACCTAATTACATGTGCATGTGCACAAACACACACTGGGTCTGCTCTTCGTCCCCTAACACAGCAAAGCACCTGTTTTCCCCAACCAGTGATACGTCTCTGTCTCTGTGAAACTTAAATGCAAATGAAATATCAGTACATTTGGCAAAATAAATAGGTTTCTCTCCAAGTCCATAGGAAAGTAATTTCTTCCCTGCAACCCGGCACAACCAGGCCTCAGAGGCCGTGAACCCTACCTTTGAGAGTCAGCCTTGTTCTTTTTTAATGGTATTCTGAGATCAATTTGTTTAAATTGCCTCCATTTAACTTGCCGAAGTACAGCGGTCTGAAAGCGATTGCTATCACTGTAATTACGGAGAATGACTGGGAGCGATTCATTATGCATAAAAGGACACGAATGTTAAATAGGAGAGCTGAGTGGATGTATGTGTGGGAGAGAGAGATGCAGGAGATATAGCTCAGCATGGCTCTGACCTCCACTAATGCGTGAGGCCCAGTGTTTGTTTTAAGCAAGTTTAGGATAAATGACATGTGGAAGTATGAGCACAGTGTAGTTAACATGTGTCAGAGCAGGCTCCGACAAACACACATGCGTTCGTTTTGTATAAATGATGATGACGTTGTTGCTTTCTCTCCTTGTGTCCAGTTTCCCGTTTTTCCAGCCCCCGGCTCACACCTCGACTAAGCAGGAAGAGGGCTCTGTCCATCTCCCCGCTGTCAGACGCCAGCATCGACCTGCAGACCATGATCCGCACCTCACCCAATTCTTTAGTGGCCTACATCAACAACTCCCGCTCCAGCTCAGCTGCCAGCAGCTCATACGGGCACCTTTCAGTCGGCGGCATCAGGTAGCGTACAGTATGTGGACATGTCCTGCAAACGCTCCCAAACAACCGTAGACACGTCTGCAGGCACAAACTGTGTCTCCAGTCATATTCAGCATGAGAGGAGAGATACAGTATCATCTGGCATCTGGGCTTTCATTACCCATCCAGAACCACAACATATAACAATACGCAAAAAGAGCTACAAACATAAAAGATGAAGGAAGACTTTAAATCTATGCATATTGCAGGAGATCAAACAAAGTACAAACTAACAAGTGTTTGTTCACCAACAAAGTAAACTCCTGATGTTGAGCAGTGAACAGGTGTATATGATTGTTTGTGATTGGTCCAGCCAGGAACGCGAACCAGGAAATTATCATTTAAATGGGTGTGGCCAGGGTGCGTGAAAATGTCTGAACCCAACAGAACTGAAAAGAGATCTGGACAGATTGGACCTGGAAGAAGGAGGCTGACGAGCTGACTGGTGCCTTCTCCCTTCTCCCTGTCTTCCAGCCCCTCCTTCAGCTTCCCTCATGCCATCAATCCTGTGGCGTACCAGCAGCTGTTGACCCAGCAGAGGGGTCTCAACGCCTTCGGCCACACACCTCCTGTCGTCCAGCCGCCGCCGTCCTCCTTTTCTTCCCGCCAGCACCCGCTCACTGCTTCACCGATGTCTACCTCCCACAACAGTTCCAGCTCTGAGACAAACCAGGTAGGGAACCATTTCAATTGTTGGTCTAAAGGTTAGAGGTCACTTCCTGTAAACATCCATGCTTTGTTACAAAGGGTAGGTGAAAGTTTAGTTTCTGATGTTAATATACGAACATATTATATTGGGAAGAAAGTCTGATTAAATTATTATGAGTTCTTGTGTGTGAAATGTGTCTAATGTAATGCCGTGTTTAAAAAGTAGCTTTAAGGGAAAACTTCCTCTTTGTTGCCATTGTTCAGAAGTGAAGGTGGAGCCTTGTGCAATAGATGGATCCTAATTCCACAGCTTTTTATTAAATAGTGTCTCAGGTCACTGAGGTTCCACTTCCACCAGTGTTCTCTGTCTCTTTTATCAGACCTGTGTACACCATAGACTCCCTCCATGTAAACTTCCCACTCAGTGAATCACTCTCTCCACTGCCGTTAGCTCAGTGTCTACTAACACACACCAGCAGGATCTGTAAGATTGTTCTGTATATTGCACCTCATTCATACAGATCCAGAAACGTACTGGGCTCAGCTTCAATGCTGATTAGAACCATATTTCTTATTTCGGTTTCTTCCACTGAATGAATCATGGTGGGCCTGTAGCTGTAGCGTCTGGGTGGGATTAGACGCCCCCCTCCGATGTTGGCGCGACTCCAGTCCAATTTCGCTCACGCACACATGGACTCATTCGTATGGGCCCTTTTTCAACTCTAGAGCTGTAACAGGCCTCGTAGCCTTTGTTTCTGTGTCATGTTTAGAATCTGAATCAACACCTCCGACCTCCCCAACCCCTGACCCTGCCTTTCCCAGTTTGTACCCAGGGTAATAACTCCTCTTCTTTCATATTTCTTTGTGGCTTTGGCGATCATAAAGCAGTCTAAACTGTTTAGTCTTGGTGGCAGGTCCTAGTCTGACTTATGGGCTGCGGTGCCTGGTGCGAGCAGGACTCCTCGCGTCTCCCTGCAGCCAACTGCTGAGCTTTCTTTCATGCAGTTAGGTTCCCATCTGACACTCACTCAGCCAGTGATGACTGGGCTGAAAGAGATAGTGTCTGACTGAACTTTGATAAACAGCGTGAATGGTTTGATTAATAACGGAAGATGTGGGAGCACTAACGGCTGCAGTGCAGAGGAATGGCTACGCTCGTTTTGGTCAGGCGTCGCTGGACGAATCGCTGAGGGCTCCTCCATGTGTGGGTTTGGATGAAACGTAATGCCTTTCCTCTGTTACAGAATGCCAGTGGCGACCCAGCGGTGAGCAGCACAGTCAACCCACTGACCACCAAGCGATCAAAGGTGAAGACGGAAGCCGAAGGGCCGATGCCCATCTCACCGAGCTCTCAGGTTAGATACATGCGGAATAGTTCACATCAAGCTCAGCAGAAGAAAAACATCATGAAACAAATTATTTATGAATCTGCATTACACTTCCTGCAGTGGCTGAACAGTCACTGAATTTACTGCAGCTGCTAGTTTGAATCTAATTGATTACAGCAAATTCTAAAGCAGCTTTAATTAATGGAAAGAGATGTTGTCACATATCAGGATCAAGCAGCAACTTTCTACAATGAAGAAACAGATAACAGATACACAACGCTGTCCAGAATGCTTCCCTCACATATTGACCAGACTTTCAATATTTGCCTGTTGCTGTAATGGATGCACGTGGTTCAGGACCACGGCGGAGGGATCCTAGACCTGAGTGAAGATCTGGATAAGGACGAATGCAAACAGGAGCCCGAGGCCGTGTATGAGACCAACTGCCACTGGGAGGACTGCACCAAGGAGTACGACACCCAGGACCAGCTGGTCCATGTACGTATTAGGCTCGGAACCATCTGACTGTTCAAGCCAGCTAACCAAATAATCTAGTAATAAGTACTGTAGCTGGGCCAAAGCCTTTGTACATTCTGACTGTAAGTGACAACAGCATTTGTAAAACATTGTGGGAAAACACAATGATGAACACTGAGACAATTCAACACGGCTAAAACAGACAAAAGACATTTATGTAATTCTTATTAATATATTATGTTGTGCAAAAACCCAGCGCGTTCCATCTTCTGTTGGTCATTAATGCGTATCCATGCCGACTGAGTCCAGTAAGAAAACCATTTAGTAACTGATCCTTTCCTGTCGAGCTGACATGTGCAATGTTAATGAGTCTGCCAGCTTCCACCAAATTTAAGCCCAAGCCCTGCAGCTGTGCCCCACCAACCCCTGAGCCCGGTGACCCCTAACCCTTAACCTCTTACTCCCAGCTCAGAGGGCCGACCATAAATCCATCGTCATGCCAGCAGCACAGAGCTCACCCCCCCACCCCCGATGTCAGATCATCAGAGACTGATGGGAGCTGCTGGACAGGTCACTGTGGGCTGCTACAAGTCAGGCCCAGAGTTACCTTTTGAGAACTATTGCCTCAACTCCAGCTCCAGTCACAGCCTGTAAAAGCTTGCCAGGATTAGTGAGTCGACCGGGAGAAGATCAGCGGTTTGATCTCATGTGAAGAGGGAGAACGTGTCTGCCTCACATTGTCCTCCTCTATCCTCCCTGAATGAAATTAGCATTAGCAGGGAACTTCATACACTATCAGCAACCTGCAGTTTTCTCTTGCTTGACCACAGAAATCCTGTTTCGTGAGCCCCAAATTATAAAACGAGAGGCCTTCACTCAGACCACATGCTTGTTTCTATTTCTCCTAATGAGAGCTGAGTGAAGCAGCAGCCACATAAGCCGCATGTCCCCAGGAAATCAGGAGATTCCATTGGGTGTGTTAATATCATGTGGTCCATGAGACATGGGTTTTGTCTTTTTAGAAATATTGGTTGCAGAAGGTGACAACGTGTTCGCTGCAATATATCTTTGACCAAAATTAAGTAATTGTAATGGCTTTTAAGTATCTATTTGTGTCAAAGAGAAAATGTGAATCTTTATGTTGCATTAAAAACTTAGAAAAATATAAGAGAAATACAAGGAACTGTCTGGTGACTTTTACTGTGGTCTGAGGAAGTTCCTTTTCCGTGGGAAGTTGTCTCACATCAAGCCTGAAACAACAGAGTGTGCTGTTAAAGTGTTTGTCGCCTGTTGACAGATGCATAATAACTGCCAGCCACAATAGACGACACAATCAGTCACGGTTGAATGTTTTTTCTTGTCTCCACAGCACATCAACAATGATCACATCCATGGTGAGAAGAAGGAGTTTGTTTGTCGCTGGGAGGAGTGTTCTCGGGAGCAGAAGCCATTCAAGGCTCAGTACATGCTGGTGGTCCACATGAGACGACACACGGGGGAAAAGCCACATAAATGCACAGTAAGAACATCACGACCTTCCAGGGAGCCGCAGCTTTTAACAAAATGCTGTTCATCCACCTGCATCTGCGCTGACGATATCAGGGCAGGTTTATGTCCATGCAGGCATCCGTCTGTCTGCTGCTTATATAACTGTGCTGGAGCTGGCCCAGCTGGTATTAGGGGGTAGTGAGGGTCACAGGGCCACATACAGTATACAAGCAAATACTCAGTCACCTGCTCATTGTAGTTTTGGGGCCTTTACTGTTCAAATCTCGTGATTAAACCTAGAAATGGAACTTTGAGGTAACTCGGCAGCCAAAGTTTAAAAACACAAGTTCATGTTATTTTCTTTCTGCTTAGAACCAGTGATATGTTTCATATTGATGAATCATGGGAGGCTTCACTGAAGCCTTCATTTGCTGTGTTAAGATCAAACTGAGCGGCTGTTTGCTTGGCTTCAAAACCCTCTCACAGGCTCTTTAATGCGTTAAAACAGGCAGCTTGTGAAAGAGGGAGTTGAGAAAGAGGATTTCCAGTGTGAGTGTTCGCTTGCGTGTAATTAAAATTGACATGTGCATCGCAGCCATAGGTCCTTGTGAGGACGTATCTTGCCGCATCTTTTCTATGCAGACCCCATCTCTCTAGCTCCTCTTCAGACCCATCTTTTGAGGATTCCTCTGACTTGTATACCCCATTTCTTAGCCAGTCTAATTTAATTCTCTTTTAATTTCAAAGCCAATTACGCTCACAGTGTCCGCTCAGAAGGAATAGCAAATTATAGCTTGTTCAGTACAAGGCAAGACAAAGGCACAACAGAGATTTCTTTGTCTCAGCAAAGCCCACCAGACAAAGAGCTCCACCACACCTCACACTTACTTTAGATATTTCTCATAATAACCCTTTTCACCAAAGCATAGCAGAGCTTTGCTTTTGTGTGGCACACCACAGTAGGTGGGCAAGCGTCCAACAGTAGATTACATTTTAGAACTGAAATGCACAGAGCCTTTTTTTTTTTTTTTTTTTTTTAGCTGCCCAGCTTGTTTCCAAGCGGATGCAGACGGAATAATGCAGCATGTTTGGCATCAGCTTCACTTCCTGTCTTTTTGACTGTCTGCAGTTTGAGGGCTGCTCCAAATCGTACTCTCGCCTGGAAAACCTCAAGACCCACCTCAGGTCTCACACCGGAGAGAAGCCGTACGTGTGTGAGCATGAAGGGTGCAACAAGGCCTTCTCCAATGCTTCGGACCGGGCCAAGCACCAGAACCGCACACACTCAAATGAGGTTCGTTATTCTAGCAAACATGCCATAAAGTTGCAGTTGCAGGTCCTACAACAATAAAATCACCAATTAGCCCAGAAGGATTATTCAATATCCCTTCTCTCTATCCGAAAAAAATGCTCTTGGCAGAAACCGTATGTGTGTAAAATCCCGGGTTGTACCAAGCGCTACACAGACCCCAGCTCCCTCAGGAAGCACGTTAAGACGGTACACGGACCAGAAGCCCACATCACCAAGAAGCAGCGAGGCGATGTTCCTCCGAGGCTGCAGCCGCCCAAAGGCAACGGGGAAAATGAAGCGAATTCCAAGCACAGTGCAAGAGGTGTGGACAGCAAGACTGAGGCCAACAGCACCTCTAGAGGCACGGAGGACTGCCTTCAAGGCCAGTCCATCAAGACTGAGAATTCTATGGTGAGTTCTGATGAGTTAATTCGTAACTGTTTAGGGAATTTACGTGGGGTAGAAAATCACTGTGGTTCAATTGATTGACAAACTGCATGCATCTTTGTATGCTTAGCAGCCGCCTTCGATTTCTCTGCTTTACTAACATTTCTGCTTGCCACTACTGGCTGCATCTGTTCTAACTGCTTCTCTGGTTTTTGCCTGAACCTTTCCTAAAACCTTCCTTTTGGACAGACGTCGCTGAGGTGAGCAATAAACCTGTCTCTGTCTGTGACGTTTTTTTGTTTTGTGCTGCATTCATGAATTCTGACTCTCAGATTAACAGTATCCTGCTATTGGCCGACACTAAAAGCCATGCCCGTGTGAATATTCAGACGCTGGGAATGTTTAGTGTGCATGCAGAAGTCATGCTAGCGTCTAGCTGAGCTGAGACTTTATTCTACTCTGCCTCAGTATGAGTTGCTGTCACTCAGAACACCACTATTATCAGCTTGTGGTAATTATTTAAAAATGAAGAATTGGGATTAAACTGTGATTTTATTCATTTTCTATTATTTGGTTTCATAAAATGATTACTCAGAATTTCTTTGATTTTGCTGTGAGTGTTTGTTTCAGAGCATTTCTTTACTAAAAGTCCACTGTTTCCTCCTCTAGATGTATCAGTCCAGTCCTGGTGGCCACTCGTCATGCAGCAGTGAGCCATCACCTCTCGGCAGCACCAACAACAACAACGACAGTGGGGTAGAGATGGCCATGCATAGTGGGGGCAGCTTCGGGGACCTCAGTGCACAGGAGGAGTGCCCCATGGTTGACTCCACTGTTCACACTGGGGGACAGCACGCTGGGGTGGGGCTGCAACTGAGAAAAGGTGGTGGCATCACCATCAAGCTGGAGAACATTAAGAAGGAAAGGCTGAAAATCGTGCGGGACTCCTGCCCCTGGGGCAACTCCACACCTCCGGCACCACAGGGCCAGCGCAACAGCATGAAGCTGCCCCCCATACCAGCAGTTGGTAAGTGTCTAATGTGTGATAAAGGCTACCTAATTTCTTAACATAGTCTCATTATTTATTGCCATATGTCTGTTCCTTCCAGGTTCCCTGATGGAAAACTCCAGCATGATGAACACCTTAGGTGCTCTGTACCCCAGCCAACGCATGGGTGACCTGTCTTCATGTGAGGTGACACTGCTGAACCAGCTGAATGAACGCCGTGACAGCACCACCAGCACAATCAGCTCAGCCTACACCCTGAGCCGGCGCTCCTCCGGCATTTCACCCTGTTACTCCAGTCGTCGCTCCAGTGAGGCCTCTCACTTCGGTGCCAACCGCCACAACAACATCAGTTCAGCTGACTCGTATGACCCCATCTCCACGGACCTGTCTCGCCGCTCCAGTGAGGCGAGTCAGTGCGGAGGTGGTGGAGTAGGCGGAGGAGGCATCCCAAGCCTCCTTAGTCTAACACCGGCTCAGCATTACCGGCTGAAGGCAAAGTACGCTGCTGCCATTGGTGGAGCTCCACCTACGCCTCTCCCCAATATGGATCGTATGAGTCTGAGGACACGCATGGCATTGTACAGCGACTCTCAGGAAGGTTCACACGCGTTTCCTCAGCCACTCTGTGGAGCACAGCCACGACGATGCAGCGACGCTGGATATGGCAACCAGAGCATAATGCCCCATGAGGTCCCCACCAACCTCCCACGGCGCGCCAGTGATCCAGTGCGTCGTCCCACACTCGAACACCTTTCATTTCCAAGGGTTCAACGTTATAACAGCATGAACAGCATGAACCCTATGAATGCTCCAGCAGTCTCTGAATGCCATCAGGCACTAGCCATGCAGGGCTACACCCGCTCTGATGGCAGCCTGCAACGCTACCCATTTGCTCCCAGACCACCTAGCATTTCTGAGAATGTAGCCATGGAGAACATGGCAATAGATGGGACGATGACTGCAGGCGAGCAGGGTGGAGAGGATGATATGGTGCTTCCAGATGATGTGGTGCAGTACCTCCAGTCCCAAAATTCGGGCCCCTTATGTCACAACGCAGGGCAAGGGGACTATCATTATAATAATCAGCCTCAGGCCTATGGGACAGGCACGGCCCCACCAGCAGCACTCTATGCACATAGGAGGATGGCCATGGTGGATGCCACCGCTGGTCAGTCTGGCCAGGTCAAGCAATCCTGCCAAATTGGTCCCAGTGACCCCCAGCCGCCCTTCTCGGACAATAAGAAAAAGAATAGCATGCCAGTACAGTGGAATGAGGTGAGCTCAGGGACCGTGGACTTGAAAGCAAAGCTTTCCAAACAACAGCAGCAATCTCTCAAGGGGAACCCAGCTATTGTTCAGCAGAGGTACAATTTTGGTTCCTTCCAGGTGCATGGTCAGGGCCTGAGCAGCAACCAGCAGGTAATGCCCATGAGTCAAAACCTTTCTGTGCAGGGGTGTGTTAACCAAAGCAGCCAGAGGATGACAAACATCGCCCACCAGCTACTCCAGCACCAGCGGCAATGCAGCAACATGAACTTTAATGAGCAAATGAATCTTCAGCAAAGGGTAGGACCAGAGGCCGCCTCAAATTCTGTCTCTAGGAGCATGAAATCTACCTACAACACCATGACAGATCCAGAACTGCAAAGTTACAGAACAAGGACACAAGCTGATGTGTCTCATGTGAACCCAGTGGATCAGCAACAAAGCTACAATATTCTCTCCCAACAGAACCACATCCATAATGGAGCCAGAGTAATGTTACAGCCCCACCCTCCCACAGAGCCCAAGTCGACAAGACACCTAACAGCTTCAAGCATGATGCAGCCATGCCGGTTAGCCAAGCCCACTGATCTGAGTCCCAGTCGTGCTAATGAGACCTCAGAAGCCAGCCCAAAGAGACCTACTGGGTCGGTTGTGCACAACAGCAACTCTCAGAATCCAAACTCTGCTGTGTTCTACACAGGTCAGATTCATGTGTTTGAGCCAGCCTCCGTCAGCTTTGACACCCCCATGTCCCCTTGTGCTGGCCAGGCTCCAACCAACAACAACGCAGCAGCAAACAATATGGCCTCACCAGGTGTCAACCAGGTCTCCAGCAGCACAGTGGATTCTACTGGTGGATCTGTGGGCGCAGAGCACACCCAGATTGATTTTGATACCATGTTAGACGATGGAGACCACTCCAGCCTAATGTCAGGGACACTGAGCCCTGGTCTCCTGCAGAGCCTTTCCCAGAGTTCCTCCCGTCTGACCACCCCTCGCAACTCCGTCACCCTTGCATCTGTGCCGACGGGGATTGGCAACATGGCCATCGGTGACATGAACTCCATGCTCACAGCCTTGGCTGAAGAAAGCAAGTTTCTCAACATGATGAGTTGAGAGCAAAAAGACCTCATCATCCATCCATTCCCATCAAGTCTATATCCGGAATATATGGCCTAGAGAAGAAAGCACTGACTGAACAATGCAAAATTTGCTGTTTCTTTACTGTTCATAGTAATATGCTTATCTTGTACTACCTGCTCTGAGTATAATATGTTACATTAAAACATCATAGTAAATATATCTAAGTTGAGGACCATGTTCTATTTCATTTCTTGAAAGCCATACTTCTTAGCCACAGAAACATGACAGCCAAGGCTACATAAATGACTCTACAACAACTGCCATTCAGTATTTGGGTTTGGTGTTTACAAAGTGGTGCACTGGAAGCAG
Organism: Betta splendens; assembly: GCF_900634795.4. Classification (NCBI taxonomy): domain Eukaryota; kingdom Metazoa; phylum Chordata; class Actinopteri; order Anabantiformes; family Osphronemidae; genus Betta; species Betta splendens. The sequence continues at coordinate 17,217,472 of NC_040899.1, read as the reverse complement.
TTCATATAGTGCCTTGGTTAAGCATCTAACATTGACACAGAGTTACCGGAAATGGAATTATACTGTATGTACATATCAGACGCTATTTTTCTCATGAAGACGTATGTGTGTTAATTGTACTCAATGGTACCTGCTTTAAGTTATGCTGTAGACTTTTAATGTTTAAACTAGTGCTGTCATTGGCACAGTTTAATTTTCATTTTGTGTAAAATACAGTTACTGGATCTATTATGTGTTAATTACCAGCTACCTTGTAAAGACAGGTCTAGGTTTTGAATTTCTGACCATTCAGAACGCTTCTATTTCAGATGTATCCAATTTATAATTATGACAGAACTACGCAATATTGAGCACTGAGGTTAAAGAACACAGTCAGAGGCCAATAACACACAAAACTCACATGTGCCTTTTTAGAGTAAAAAGAAATGTTTGTACTGTTTATGCATCTATTTAGCTTTCTTTACAGAAGAAAGCTGCTTGTTTTTGGAACAACTGTTTTGATTATGTCATAATACAGCATTTGACAGCCCTAGTTTAAACATGATTGTACAGATTTACGGCCGATAGATTGATAGATCAAGTGCTTTTTGATCATGGTCTGAGCCCTTGGGGGGCAGATTTCCTCCTGGATCAGAGGCGCTTTCCATGGCCCGGTCCCGCAAGGGCAAATGATTGAAAAGGACAAGGATATGCCTCTTGTTAGTATATCAGGGCACATGAACCCCTATGTCTGATAAAAAGCATTCTCTAAAAGAATATACAAGTACCTCTGCGTGTTCTCAGAAGAGATCCAAGCCTAATTAATGCATTCAGAACACCCCCCTTTGTTGCACCCCACACCTCCCCTGGGTTCTGACTGAACTGCCGAAAGTCCAGGAAGGAATCCTTTTCAAAAAGGACTGGTGAACTGGCCCTCTTAATTTCTTAGTTATATTATGTTGTAAAGCTAAGTTTCTTTCAAAGTAGTTTTGAAATGTATGTGTGATATGCTACTATTCACTTTTACTTGTGGTGAATGTGTGGTTTTGAATGAATGTGTATATAGATTTTGTAAATTTCAAATAAACAATGTCTTTTCCCCGTTTAAACATCATAGTGTTTTCTTGAACCCTGTGAGGCTAAATGAAAATAAGACTTCTCCAAGTGTTTTCTTTGTAGAATAAAAAACTACATCAAATTGTGAAAATAAGCTTCCAGGCTCGATGGGGTGAGAGGCGGGTTCACGGGCCACGTGTGCATGCGGACAGTCACTCACTCTCTCATTAAGGTTCAGACAGGGATGTCTCACCAGGGCTTCTGTCCCAACACGTCTGGCAGGCAGCAGCTCACTGCCGTGGTCAAAGGTCCTGCAACATCCAAAATACATCAAATAAAATAATGAATGTAATGTAACAATGAAAACTATCATGTTTAACAACACCTGGTGTTAGATCAATGTCCCAAAATAATAAAAAAAGCTATTACAATTTCTTCCTCTTTTACATGTCACAACACATCCAAACTACGTTTTCTGCTTTGTGATACTGGGATATTAAAGAAACTTCATTTAGCAAACTCTCTTCATCAACACTCTCCCATCCTTGTCTTCATCAGATATTGCTTGCTGTAGCTCTCGACAACCGGACAGACAGGAGGCAGGGTCTTACTTTCTTGCTTTCCTGTATTTTTATTATTTAATATTAATCTGCCTTTTAATAAACCTAAAATAAATATGTACTCTTTGGGTTTTCCAGTGCAATTAACTCATTGCTGCTTAGTAATAAGAGCTGAACAGGGGTTTTTTAAATCAAAGTAAAACAGCTTTATATTGTCTTCTTACATGTTTATAGGCACATTTAAATCTGTTCTCTCTCGCTGTAATTCTCTCATCTATTTGATAATGGTATTGCACATACAGTATTGTATGTCAGTAATAAGGAAAAAATTTGCTTTTCTTTGAGGCCACATCTTTTATCAGTCGTGATTTTTTATTCATGACTTCTTTGCCCTACATGTTTAAGCAGAGGGAGAAAAAACGTCTGAACAGCCAGGTGAAAAAGCACAAAATGCAAACACAGCAGTTCCTAAAGATAGATGGCATGATGTAGAAAATTAACAGTGGCAAGAGTGCAGCATAGACCAGGAGAGATGAAAGAGGCACAATGGTGCTGCGAGTCAGCAGAGAGATGGAGAGCTGGGCAGTGACAAGCCGAGCGAGCAGGAGGTGGAGGAGAAAGTGGACATGGATGAAAGGGGAAGGGATGGAGGAAAACATGCACAGCACTAGAAAGAGAACAAATTACTTTTAATTTGACAGCGTGTTCAGCGGGGGACTGGTTAGAAGTGAATCCCTCTGATTGTTTTTGCCACTGGCCAATTCCTTATTGTTTTAAAAAGTTGATGAAAGGAAAAATAGCCCCAGGGTAATGTCTCAGAGAGGAAGGAGGTTTGTGATGCAGAAATGGATGATTAGAGAAAACACACAGGAACCGTGTGGCCTGAAACACAACCACGCGCTGGCCATAAGAAAAATAATTGAAACTTTATTGATCCCACATTGGAGAATGTTATCTCTGCCTCTGACCCATCCCCTGTGTGTGTGTGTGTGTGGGGGGGGGGGGGGGGGGTCCAGCCACGCTGTAGCACCCAGGGAGCTAGTGTGAAGTGTCTTGATCAAGGACACACCTGGTGCCGGAGGCGAGGATCAAACCGGGGAAGTTCTGCTTCCCAGGCCGATGCTCTGCCCACTGAAATAACAGGCCAGCTACTTTTTTAGCATATAGCCCAGTGCTGTATGTGGAAAAACTCTACCATTCAAAGGTTTTAGAATGCCAAAATGTACATTTTTTTCAGGTAAAAGGAAATGTGTGTGTTAACATCTTAAAGCTGCAGCAATGACAGTTGAGTAAGCCATCAGCAGCAGGGTTTGAGCTCAAATCAACAGGGCTCGTAGTAAGTGAGTGTCAGGTTTAACTGTGAAGAGTGTGACATCAGTGTGACTCAACGGTCAGACAAGTGGGAGGAAGCCTCATGGTGTGGGTCTGTCCTGCTGGATCCAGTGTTGGTGACTTGCATGCTCATATTTTATGCCGTACATGCACCACATCTGAGGCATCATGGGAACGACAAGAAGAGGGCTCCTACTGTATGTGTGGACTTTCCTCTCTGCCCAGCTGTTCCTGTTGCTGCCTAGCATCGCTAAAGAGCCTGTTAAGTCCAAGGCATTCGGAGGGAGTCAGCTGTCAGTCGGTGACATCCGCACCCTCACCGTGCGTACTTCCAGACAAAATACCACGTACCAGAGCGTCAAGTGGATGAAAGATTGCTGTTCTCACCTGGCCGGCGTGGGACAAATGCAACCTCAAACCTTAAAACAGCAGAGTCCAAAGCAAAAGACTGCACGGGTCATATTGTTGAACTGACTATTGGACGGACTTTTTAAAGGTCAGTGCAGATTTTTATCAATAAACTGTGGTTGTGTTACTGTTATTTACTACTTGAGTCCAGTTTGCTCACTTTGTATAAGATAGCTCTCTTAACTTTGTCAAGCAGGACATTTCTACTTATGATAAAACTATGCCAACAGTCCAGAGAAAAGGTTTCGGCGTGTGTCATATTTTGCCCTTTGACCTTTGAGGCCAGGTCGTCATAATAAAGCTGTGGACTAGCTGGGAACGGCTTGACAGGCCTGACTCTTCCTCTCTTCAAAGGCTTCCTGCGCGGAGCTCGTTGCCTACTGAGATTAGAGGGAGTTGGGTTTGCCTGCCGCTCCAGCAGCGCTTCGACCTGTCCTGCTGTTACTGCTGCTGCTCTGCCCAGGGGCAGAACATGCCCTGTTAATCGCTGGAAGTGCAAGAATTATGATCAAGTCTGAGAGCCTGAGGGACGTGTGCGATAAAGGCCAGCTTTGTGTCCTTCAGTGAGGGTGCAGGAGCTCAGGGTCAGAGCCTGACCCGGAATCTGACATCCGCTGGTCAGATGCTCTGAGAGCCCTGTTATGAGCAGCCTCTGAGGAATGCAGTGGTTTCATTGAAGTGAGGGGGATGTTTCGATTAAAGGCTCGTGTGAGTGAGAGTGCAGGGAGTGTATGACCTTATCTTAGTTTGTGCTCAGAGCTCCTTTATGCTGTTTAGACTTTTCTGCAGTAGCTGGCACAGAAAGCGAACACCCATGTCATCTTACATACAGCACCTTTCCACAAGCCTCAAGTTTGTGTGATAAATGCTTTTTAGGTTTCAGCTTAATCTTATTTGAAAATGAACTTATTTTAAAATCCTTTAATATTTCTAAAGTTAAAATAGATTAGTTACTGTGGTAAAGAAAACATACAGTTGGGGAAGGTTGAGGTAAAGACCAAAGTATGAGCAGTTCCAGTTCTGCTAATGCTCCTGTGGTTTGGCTAACTCCTGTTTCTCCAGCCCACATTGACCTGAGCTCCTCCCCAACTCTGTCAAAAATTCTTTTCTGTATATTGAGACAATTTTCCACTGTAAAACCAAACCTTTGACCTTGTTTTAGGGGTGGAATACCAGACGTTGATGGAGTATTATTTTCGCATCCACTGAAACTAAAAATTTGTTGTAATAATGCCAATTAGGACAACTGAGCAAAGCTGAGGCCAACATAAAAATTGTAGGGCTTTTGGAATTGTGATGCAGCAAAAGTAAAAAAGAAGAGACCGATTGTTTCCTTCCATATAATAGAAACAGTGGTCTACTTGGGAAATGAAGCAGCATTTGTAGGACCAACCACAGGCTCATGAAAAATACTGAACCACAGCAAAGATACTGAAAGGAAGGAAGTGTCATTTTGGCCCTGGACACCATGCCAACACATGGGAAGTTATTGATCCTGAGGGAACACTGTCTAATACGGCCTATTCCTCTGGGCTTCACTTTACTCCCACAAACCTACAAAATAGAAATACTTACTTCAGCAAGACATGCATTAAATCACTGCTACAATAGATGGTAGTAAAAGGACTTTTGACTCCTGTTTGAGTCACATTGTCTGAAACTTGTATGCCAACAAAAACCACAACTGTTTCCGCTCTGGGACGTTAGTCTACAATGAAAAAAAATAACAATAAATAAATTCCATTTCCATTTCATTAAATTCCATCCATTATTACCTGGAGCACAGTGGAGGTTTCCTCATCCTGCTCTATTGTAAATTAACTTCAAGACATCAACTGGTTTATAGGTAAGAAATGCATTTGTTCTATTCTACACTGCAAATACTGTAACTGGATGTAAGTCCCATTAGTATTTGCTACTTGCTGATAAAATTAAGCAGAAGCCAGTGGCTTTCTGCACCTGCAGGAAGCTGAAGACCTGACACTCATTGGAACATAAGTCCAAATAATAAACTAGAAAAAGTAATTTCTTGAGAAATTATGTGGGAGAGCTGATCTGTTGCCACAACGATGCCAGACGCTGATTAAGCTGCTGACGTCAAAAAGTTGACTACGGCAAAACGATAAAAACGAGAAAACGTTGACAAAGATTAAAACGATGATAAAAGATGGCGAAAAAGATGACCAAGGTGCATTGTTGACAATCATAAATAAGGTTTTTGATTTGAAGAAAGTATTTGTAATTAATTCCTTAACTGTGTAATAATTTAGTCAAAATTTACCAGTCAGAAACAAAAATCTTGCTATTTAAGGTAATAAATTACATTGGTGCTTTTATTTTGAAAGAATTTAGAGGTTGTGTGTGAGTGATTACTAAACTATAAAATAGTCATTAAATAGTCATAATTTAACTTTCAAAAGCAAAAATAGCCCTATTAAAGCAAAAAGATTTAGATTAAGCCCTTTCAGAATAAAAGCACCATAAGTGTGAGTGCTTTTTTTTGAACTGTAAAATAGTCTCGATTATCGATTGGTAATTATTCAGTACCAGAATTTTTTAGAAAATATTGCCATTAAAGGTAATAAATTGCATTAGTGCTTTTATTTTGAAATGATTTAAATAGGCATAGCTTTAAATAGTCATAATTAATCATTCAAAGGCAAGAAAAGTGCAGTTAAAGCTAATAAATTGCATTGGTGGTTTTATTTTGAAAGGACATAGGTGGAGCATTAGTGGGCAATTACTAAACTGTAAATCTATCTTTAAACAGTCAAAATTACCCAGCCAAAAGCAAAAATATTGCTATTAAAGCTAATTATTTGGGTTGGTGCTTTTATTTTGAAAGGATTTAGAGGAAGTGTGTGCTTAATTGCTACACAACCCAATAGTGTAGGTGACTAACCAGAAATAAGAATGGAACTGCTGTGTACACTGAGCATCAGGAGTTTGACCTGTCAGTGAAATCTGCAGCTGCGCCGTCGCCATGGAGACGAAAGGCGGGAAAATCAGGCTCACTCTGCTCTGTGAAAGCAGAGTTTTACCCTGTATAAACAGGCTTGTTCCAGCTAAACCATAATAGTTATCCCAAAATTTATTTCATTTTACGAGTCCCAAGGCTTCAATGAGCAAATGGTGTGAATTTTATGTTTGAGGATGACTATGATTTAGTGAAAAAATTACGTTGATAGAATAAAAATTGTGGCTGTAGTGACGAGTTAAAGACATAAGTTCTGTCTTTAAAAAGCGCACCTTCTTACTCTAGCTGTGACATCACGCACTCTAGCTGACGCAATACACACTAATGGAAAAGATGAAAAGTTAACAAAAATCACCCGATATTTAAACGCTCACAAGTCGAAAACTATAGAAGATACGAGGACGCTAATTGACACTGACAAAGTTGATAGATTATAGACGCTTTTGAATTTAAAATGACATTTCTACGCCAAAGTATGACGATGATAGACGCTGATGAAAAGAGGAAAGATAACGAAAAGTTGAACGATGATTCCCATAGACGACAAAAAAAAAACGATAAAAAAAATGAATGTTAAAAGTTGAAAAGTTGAAAATGTGAAAAGTAAGGCTGTAATCTCCTAGAGATGACGCACGTTTAGAACGTGGAACGATGATTCTATGACAAAGCATTGAGAAGAAAGCGACCGAAAAAGCGGCGGAATAAGTAGAAAAATAATATTAAAGAAATATAAAGATAACAGTAGTGTGAGAGCTGTTGCCAGCTCTCCCACTAAGGATTGTTTCACTAGCACACCTAGGTGTCATTTGACCCTTTCTACCTTACACACCTAGGTGTCCTTTGGTCAAGGAGGTACTATGGTCACGCAGGTACTATGTTCACACAGGTACTATGGTCACACAGGTACTATGGTCACACAGGTACTATGGTCACAAAGGTACTATAGTATGGTCATGCAGGTACTATGGTCACGCAGGTACTACAGTATGGTCATGCAGGTACTATGGTCACGCAGGTACTATGGTCACACAGGTACTATGTTCACACAGGTACTACAGTATGGTCACACAGGTACTACAGTATGGTCACACAGGTACTACAGTATGGTCACGCAGGTACTACAGTATGGTCACGCAGGTACTATGGTCACGCAGGTACTATGGTCACACAGGTATGACAGTATGGTCACGCAGGTACTACAGTATGGTCAGGCAGGTACTATGGTCACACAGGTACTATGGTCACGCAGGTAATACAGTATGGTCACGCAGGTACTATGGTCACGCAGGTACTATGTTCACACAGGTACTACAGTATGGTCACACAGGTACTACAGTATGGTCAGGCAGGTACTATGGTCACACAGGTATTATGGTCACGCAGGTACTGCAGTATGGTCACTCAGGTACTATGGTCATGCAGGTACTACAGTATGGTCACGCAGATATTACATTATGGTCACGCAGGTACTATGGTCATGCAGGTTCTATGGTCACGCAGGTACTACAGTATGGTCACGCAGATAGTACAGTATGGTCACGCAGGTACTATGGTCACGCAGGTACTATGGTCACACAGGTACTACAGTATGGTCACGCAGGTACTTTGGTCACACAGGTACTATGGTCAGACAGGTACTACAGTATGGTCACGCAGGTACTATGGTCACGCAGGTACTATAGTCACACAGGTACTATGGTCACACAGGTACTACAGTATGGTCACACAGGTACTACAGTATGGTCACGCAGGTACTATGATCACGCAGGTACTATGGTCACACAGGTACTACAGTATGGTCACGCAGATATTACAGTATGGTCACGCAGGTACTATGGTCATGCAGATATTACAGTATGGTCACGCAAGTACTACAGTATGGTCACGCAGGTACTATGGTCACGCAGGTACTATGGTCACGCAGGTACTATGGTCACACAGGTACTTTGTTCACACAGGTACTACAGTATGGTGTGGTGGAAATTTTCCATAAAGAAGTAGATGAGAGAGAGTTGTCCTTTTGTGCGATTTATTGAAATAATAAAGAAAATAAAAATAATGGGGAAAGCAAATAAAAAGCATGGATGTTGATCGTGCACATCAACAAACCAAAAACCAGCTGGGGAGATCAGTGCACACACCACGAAGGTGTGTTGCAAAGAGCCCACGATCCTCAAGTTGCTTCTGCCTTTTAGCTTCTCTGTCCGACTAGGGTGGAATGTCTTTCTAACCCAATCAAATTACATGCACCATCTCCTCCCTGTCGCAGTGTGTGTGAAGATTTTTACTTTCTCACACCTGAATCGCTGACGTCCAACTATCTGTGAGAAAGGAGCACCAAGTCTCAACAGACAGAGACACAACTCCCTGACCTTGGGTTTGGAAGCTAGAGTTGAGAGTCTATCAGGCAGAGACAACCATTGAACAATCTAGGTGAAATGTCAAATGCATACAGTAAGACAAAACATAAGATATTAATTGCAGAACATAAGTCATAACTCGTATAATAACTGCATAGAAATAAGGAAGAGACATAGAAATAAGGAAGAGACAATTTTTGCCATAACACTCCCCCCTTTTGATTACACATTAATCAACCACTAAGAAGAAAAATTGTCAACATCACATTCTGTAATAATAAAAGATCCTTGCAAATGAAACAATAAGGGTATTAACTCATCAAGATTCAAAATACACCTTCACATAAAATGGAAGTAACTAAGGGACAAAAGGTTGGGAGCTGTTTTTGGTGGGTAGTTAAACAAGAATAACCTCTGTATGAGCATGTGAAGAAAATAAGTCAATAATCATATTTGTATCAGATTATATTTTGTGATCAGATAGCCTAAGATCATCGTCAAAGTCATTAAGTAAATTAGAGTTGGGGTTTTGGAACATAGTGCATTGTGTCATCTCATACGAGAGTGTTGCTGAGGTCGCACGCATGATGAGACCTCTAACCAGTGGGATAACGCAAAAACCAAACAAGAGAATCACAGCCATCTCAATTATAAAGGAAACAGCTGTGGACATGAGAACAGATTTCCATTTTCCAGACATTTCGTCTAGCCAATTTCCAAGAGGAAGAACCTATACCAGAGTTAGCTGAGATTCTGAAGGCCGTGGAGCGCCTTCGCCACAATACCATTGGAATCAGTGTTATTCAGGATGTAAGTACAACATGCGTCTCCAAACATAACACAACCGCCTTTTTTCTCTGCTAACAACGTGTCTACGGCCATTCAATTGTAATGTAATAAAGATAATTAATGTATGATAGCCATAGGTTTCCGGTGGGGTTCTGTATCATATAATCTTAAGATAGATTTCATGCTTTCGGATCTTTAATTGTACATTTGCGTCTAGAGCGAATAGGAGATTCAGGGATTTAACCAGAATGATGATGCATATTTCCGCTTCTGTTGTCTTTCATCTGTAGATGAAGGATAGAACTAATTGTAGCAGTGAATAAAGTGATTGTGAGCAAATTAAACACCAAGTCAACTTCAGGATATTTAAACTCAGTGTTGTTGTTGTTGTGAATTTTCTCATTCAAAAGTAGTGTGTAAAGTTACATAGAAACATCATATGATCAAGGCAATAATCAGAGTAACATAAAATGTCTAACGCAACAAGGTTACAATTGATGTCTGTAACAATCTGCTTCTTCTTATTGAACAGTAGCGTTAGATTGTTTCCAACCTGTGTGTTGAAGTATTGACAGTTCGTTGGGGTTCTTCGGTTGTGATCAGCTGATCACAGAGACACTTGGGGTTCGTTATCACCGCCAGGTTTCCTCCCAATGTCGTCTGAGTCACTGTCACTCCCGTGATGTGAAGAGTCTACACGTCGTCCAGCGTCGGCAACTCAAGGCTGCTCGTGTGTGTGTTTTCTCAGGAGCGTGTGTGTAGATGTTGGTCTGATAGTGTGATTCACCGGCGCAGCTTCAGGCGGCGCTTGGCTCACACCTTTAGCTGAACGGTCAACACAGCCTCGCCTCAGTGCGTGTGTGAGCACAGCGAGGGTCGTCCTTCTCAGTTCTTTTCGTCAGTGGTGGCTTTCTCGTGTGGCGTAGATGTAGATGGAGGGTCGTCTGTTGGATCTGGGACCTTCCTGCAGTGGATGGAGTGGATCCAAGTCACTCTCACTGCGATCTTTCAGCCGTGTGGGTCGTCAGAAGGACCTGGAAGGGGCCTCGCCACCGTTTGGAGTCCCAGTGCTTCCTCCTGAACTCCTTAACGATCACCCGTGCCCTGGTTGGATGGTGTAGTGGTCCTGTCGCCTGTTTTCACCTGTTGGGAAATCTGAATTGTGGGGAAAAAGGTGTTTGGGCGGCACTGCTTCCATCAGGCCCAAACCAGACTCCATGGCTACAGGTGGAACCATTCGTCAGCCAGAGTCTGCGTTCCTGTGAGGTACAAAATGTTTAAAGCACAGGGAGATGAGGAAGGAAAGGATAGAGAGAGTTGGAGAGGGAACAAGGATCAGGAGAGGAAACGAGGATCAGGAGAGGGAGGGGTTGTTGGGCAGCGACCTTCGCAGCAGCGTCTGCAGCTGCATGTCGGCAGAAACAAAGTCGTCACTGATGTTGGACAGTTACAAACAGCATTAGCTGTAGGCAGCAGGACAGCGTCCAGCAAAGCAGAACCTTATCATGATGTAAGATAGGTTTGCAATCAGACTTCAAAGCTTCCCATGCTTCCACAGAGCGTCTGTGAGTCTGTGTAGATGGTAACAGACTGCGGGACCAAAGTCCTGCGTGACCATACTGTAGTACCTGCGTGACCATACTGTAGTACCTGTGTGACCATAGTACCTGTGTGACCATAGTACCTGTGTGAGCAATAGTATGTACCTGTGTGAACATAGTAACCTGTGTGACCATAGTACCTGCGTGACCATATTACCTGCGTGACCATACTGTGTACCTGTCTGACCATAGTACCTGGTGGACCATAGAACCTGAATGACCATACTGTAGTACCTCGTGACCAACTGTAA